>NW_022324309.1:2405504-2520396 GCF_002776525.5 Piliocolobus tephrosceles
CCTTCCTTCCTTCCTTCCTTCCTTCCTTCCTTCCTTCCTTCCTTCCTCTTTCTCACTCTTTCTTTCTTTCATTCTTTCTTTCGTTCTTTTTTTTTTTTTGAGACGGAGTCTCGCTCTGTCGCCCAGGCTGGAGTGCAGTGGCGCCATCTCAGCTCACTGCAAGTTCCGTCCCCCGGGTTCACGCCATTCTCCTGGCTCAGCCTCCCGAGTAGCTGGGACTACAGGCGCCCACCATCTCGCCCCCGGCTAGTTTTTTGTATTTTTTTAGTAGAGACGGGGTTTCACGGTGTTAGCCAGGTTGGTCTCGATCTCCTGACCTCGTGATCTGCCCGTCTCGGCCTCCCCGTTCTTTCTTTCTTTCCTCTTTCTTTGCCCTCCCTCCTCCCTCGCTTCCTTTCTTCCTTCATTCCTTTGGATATTTGTCCCATCCAAATCTTATGTTGAAATGTGATCCCCAAGGCTGGAGGTGGGGCCTGATGGGAGGTATTTGGGTCATGGGATGGATCCCTCATGGCTTGGTGATATCCTCGTGATAGTGAGTGTGTTCTTGTGAGATGAGATTGTTTAAAAGTGTGTGGCACCTACCCTCATCTTGCCACTGCTCTTGCCTTGGGAGATGCCTGCTCCTCTTTACCTTCCACTGTGATTGTAACCTTCCTGAGACCCTCATCAGAAGCCAGTGCCGGCACTGTACTTGTCCTGTCTGCAGAACCGTGAGCCAATTAAATCTCTTTTCTTTATAAATCACCTAGACTCAAGCATTTATTTATAGCAACACAAGAACAACCTAATACACTTCCCTTGAATGATTTTTTTCCTTGCACGCTAGAGAGCTTCCCAGTTCTTCAGCACAAAGGAAGTAGGTGTTATTTCCTGAGGGAGAGACTGCATCAGCTTCTCGTGTTTACACATCAAGACCTTAAACTGTATGTAAATACAAGCTGTGCTGCATGTAAATACAAGGACCTTTTTATGCTCTTAGAATTGTTTAACCAAACAATTGACTGAAAAATATTTTTATGATGGGAATGAATACTTTACTTGTGACCCTGACCTTAGCTGATAATAATTTTCTCTCTCTTATCCCCACCCTTCCCCCATATAAATAGGAAAAGAAGACCAGGGAGTATTTTGTTCCACTAAGAATTTAAATATGGGAAATAATTTTTAAAGCATATGCCTGAAATATTAATAATGACTATATATGTAACTGAAGCAATATTTAAAGAGGTGAAGAGGTGATCCATGATGGCTGAGTGAGGCATAGTAACAGTATTAGGAAATGCTGTTGTATTATAATATTACTGCTAAAATTTGAAAAAGCAAATGTTAGCTAGAGAATAAAACCCAAACACCAGAACAGAAGCTGGTTTCAGTTTTCACATATGAAATATTTATGTTTTAGTACATAGCAAATCATTATCTGCCCTTTCCTTCCACCTTCCCTGTCTCCACGAGGTTGTAGTTTTGAAAGTAGCCTTTCTTCTAAGAATAAAAGCACAAATACTCTACAAACAGCTTTCTTTTCTTATATGATTTGTCTCCTTAAATGATTGGCTCTGCAGGATCCTTAGTTTCGTGGAGATTATATGTCTCATGCAGATCAACTTGTAACCTGGGCAACAGTGATGAGGGCCTGGGCTATACTATTACAGGGTGAACAATGACATTCAATGTCACATTCCCCTTAACCAGAGACAGTGGAATTTCCGTCACTCCTCTGACCGATATCAGCTAGACTGTGAGGAAAACAGCCTGGGAAAGTAGATTGTAATTCCACACAGATATGTTGAATCATGATTTAACCTGCTTTTCAAATCATGAACATTGAGGATCTGAGGTTTTTATCTCCTGTTAGGGGAAGAGGAGGATAGAAAAGGTAGGCAAAGCCGGGTAGCTTTAGGTTAGGATAGGCTAGAGGCAAAAAGTTGTGGAGAAACACAGAGATTTTTTTAAGAAATCAAAGAAAGTTGAAATATATAGGACAGTTTATTTTTTAGAGAAACTTTGTGTTCAGGAATAACCTAGAACCTAGAGTAAATTGGTTGGACTATTGTAGAGTAGCTGATTGTATTGTCAAGAGAGACATGAAAATATTTCGAATGACTAAAAATTAATGGGAAAGGATGTGAGGCATTAGAGAGCCTGGGAATTAAAACTGGTTAAGAGAGCTTTCTTTTCATATATTTTTATCTGTTTCTCCAAGTTCTCCTCCCCACACCTTCTGATTATGTAAGTAATATGTATTTATTGTTGAAAACTTGGAAAATAGAGAAATGGCAAGATAAGCAAAAATCAATTGCAACCTACCATTAAGACAACCAATAATATCATCAACATTTTGATGTATTTTCCTCTTTTTTCTTTGGCTTTTGTATCTCAAAATGTAGCTTAGTTTTAGTTTTTATCCACATTATACATGCACAAGGCTTTAAAAGAACAAGAGTTCTGCAAAATTTATTAAGATAAATGGTACTTCCAAGTTTCAACGGATTCTCTTGATATTAACCCCATTATTCTAAGTAACATTCTTATTTTTGCCTTTAAAGAAATTTTTGTTGTGGGTCACGCCTGTAATCCCAGCATTATGGGAGGCTGAGGCTGGCAGATTGCTTGATCTCAGGAGTTCATGACCAGCCTGGGCAAAATGGTGAGACCCCATCTCTACTGGAAAAAAATAAAAAAAAAAAGAAAAACCCCCATAAAAATAGCCGGGCATGGCGGTGGGAAGAAAAGAAAAAGAAAAAGAAAAACCCCCCACAAAAATAGCTCTGCGTGGTGGTGCATTCCTGTGGTCCCAGCTACTCGGAAATCTGAGGTTGGGAGGATTGCTTGAGTCAGGGACTCGGGAGAGGCAGAAGTTGCAGTAAGCTGAGATCGTACCACTGCACTTCAGCCTGGGTGACAGAGTGAGACCCTGTCTCAGTAAGTAAGTAAGTAAGTAAGTAAGTAAGTAAGTAAGTAAGTAAGTAAGTAAGTAAATAAATAAATAAATAAATAAATAAATAAATAAGTTTAGGCATTATCCCTTGAATAGAGAAAGATGAAGATTTGGCTATTGCTATAGTAGAGTTTTAAAAAAGGTAATATAATGACTGTCATGCAACCTTAAAATGAACACATGACAAAATTAGTGGGTTAAAACAACTATTCACTGTTTTTCATGATTCTGTGGGTTGGCTGGGCAGCCCCTGGGCTGTAAGAATGCAGGAGCAGAGGCTGACAGGCTTCGTAGACAAACTCTCATTCCAACATTGGTCCACTTGTAGAAGCACTCAAGCCAGATTAGATTCAAGGGAGTGAAGAAGTGGATGGTTGATGGGAGAAGCAGCAATATACCGTGGAAAATACGATTTCTTAGGGAAGTACTTACTGAAAAGTTATTTTTAATTTTTGTTTCTACTAAGTTCCTATTTACTGTGTTCTTGTTTCTTTGCCTTTCCTGTTAGAAGCTTTCTTCAAATATCTGGAGATCCTTCAAATATCTGGAGATGCTGGTTAATAGTATGAAAAGCTGTAGCATTAGGAGGCTGATTAGAAGCTCTGGGCACAGTTTGGGGCTTGTTAAAGGTGAGATGAGCTGCAGAGCTATCTGGCTGGGCCATTTGTTTTTGTCAAATTCTTCAGGAAACGTCCTGTCTGGAAGGCATAAACTTGGCTGCTAGGATTCTCTAGGCTGAGTCCTGATAGAGGCGGATTTTAGTATCGTAATCTGTCTCAGCTATACCAGTGTTCTCCATTTCAGGAACCCTCTGTTTGATCCTCCCTAGAGACCTCCAGGTTCTGCCGGTGGAGGCAGGGGAAATGTTTAGCAAAATCTCTTGTTCTGACTTCACTTTCACTCCCAGAGGTGCCTGGTTCTTCATATCTTTCATGGGGTATGAAAAGCCTGTTTCTTGGCTTTTCATATTGCCAATTTAGGATTCAACTTTCTAGATAATGGGAAGTCAGTTACCAAACATCTGCTTTCCAACTTCCAAAATCTTGTTTTTGTTATCTTTTCTTTCTTCCTCTTTGCTTGTATAGGCTTATGCTCCCCACCTTTATTATCATTTTAGTGCGGTTTAAAGAGGAAGCAGTGACTGCTGTGCACATTCAATTTCAACCAGAACTTTGTGCTTTATGCGTATTACACATATATACTAGCTACAGATTCACTGTGTTTATTTTTTCAAAGTTTGTTTCTGCACTGAGTAGGCCATGTGAAGTGCTTGCAGTTACAACTCTTCAGAAAACTGCAGTGCTGCCATATCTATAGCAGCACTACTGAAGAACTGAAGAATCTATAGGTCACATGATGCCATGTTTTGTGCCAACACCCTGGCTCCACATGATTGAGCAGAGATGAGCATCCAGCTCAAACGAATGAATTCTGTGGGGTAAGTTATTGCCTTTGAAATGGCCACACACAAGTGTTCTGTCCTGTTTGCGTTATTCCATATTGAATGGTGACTATTATTTTTCTAAGGAAGTTGGTATTAGACACTTGCACACATAGAAACAGAAAGCAATCTACTTTTAGTAAAAACAAGAGCATTATATTTAGAGATTAGCTGAGTCAACATCATACTGAAACACTGGAATAGGGAATAAGGGATACCTGTGGCAGAATAGGAATGAAAAAATTGAGTCACTAGAATTTCTTTCTACTTAACCTTCCAGTGCTCTGTGAGGTACTGTAGGGTGTCTATACTGTTCACTATTCTATTTACTTTCCTGTAAATCCATTCAATAAGCCCAGATTAATTAGCATAAACTAAACATAGTTCTGTTCCTTGTGCAATCTGAATATAATGAAGTTCCCATAACCCTGAGTAATGGTGACTTCATTGCCACTAATACTGTGCTTATAATGATCTTGGAAGAAGGGACATGAAAATATCAGTCTTGTCTTTCATGGGTGTGATGGTTAATATTATGTGACAACTTGATTGGATTGAGGGATGCCCAGATGGCTGGTAAAGTATTGTCTCTAGGTATGTCTGTGAAACTGTTGACAGAGGAGACTGGCATTTGAGTTGGTAGACTGGAAGAGACAGTAAGACCCACCCTCAATGTTGGTGAGCACCATCCAATTGGTTGCCAGCATGGTTAGAATAGAGCAGGCAGAAGAAGGGGGATAACATTGCTTGCTGAATCTTCTGGCTCTCTTCCTTCTTCCTGAGCTGGTCACTTGCTTCCACTCCTCCTGTGCTTGGACATTAGACTCCAGGTTCTTCAGTCTTTGCACTCTTGAACTTGCATGAGTGGCTTCCCTGGAGCTCTCAGGCGTTTGGCTGCAGACTGAAGGCTACACTGTTGGCTTCCATGGTTTTGAGGCTTTTGGACTTGGACGGAACCCCTACTGGCTTCTCTCTTTCCTAGCTTGCAAACAACCTTTTTGTGGGACTTTGCTTTATAATAAAGTGAGCCAATTATCCCTAATAAACTCCTTCTTTATGTCTATACATATATCCTATTGGTTCTGTCCCTCTGGAGAACCCTAATACAATGGGTTAGGATTAATAAACTCTGTTAAGGCCATATGCATAGGAAAAAAAATAATATCTTAATTGAAAACTGACAGATATAGGTACTAATTTTAATTTTGCCAACAACTACTTGAGTTACTGAAGCAAGTCACCTACTTTCTGATCCTATTTTTCCTTTATCTGCTAACTAAAGCCTTTGGACTAAAGGACTCAAACATCTCTCCTAGCTCTCAAATCTGTGTCAACACATTCACATTGTCAGATTCTTTCAAGATCATGAGAGCAGAGATTTATATGGCAGCTGCCTTCCTTATGCGGTTACTTCATTCACTGCTCTCCTCAAGTAATACTTTTTCCATTCTTTTAAATTTCCTTGCTATTTCCCTGTTATTTATTATTGGTTAAATTTTCTCCTTTGCAAACCTTTGTTATGAAGTAGGCAAAATCCAGGTAACAATGTTTAGGTGTCTGTGAAAAAAGAGAGACTCTGCAGTGTCTGTCAGTATGAGTTTATCTACATGTATGTGGTTGATATGGAGATGACTGAAGAATGGGAATAGCAAAGGCAAAAAGGGAATATACAATGCTTAGGAACCATTGGTATTTAGGAACACCTTTAGTAGGAAAAAGCTTGCCTTTGAAAAGCATTTTAGCCTCCTTGGACATAGTGCTTTGTTGTTTATTTTTTGAGACAGAACCTTCTCTGTCATCCAGGCTGGAGTGCAGTGGCGTGAACATGGGTCACTACAGCCTCAACCTCCAGGGCTCAAGTGATTCTCCCACCTTTGGCCTCCCAAGTAGCCAGGACCACAGGAGTGCACTACCATGCCCGGCTAATTTTTGTATGTTTTTCTAGAGACGGGGATCTCACTATGTTGCCAAGGCTAGTCTTGAACTCCTGGACTCAAGTGATCTGCCCACTTTAACCTCTCAAATTTCTGGGATGACAAGTGTGAGTCACCGTGCCCAGCCTGCTTTTTCAGTATGAAATAAAAGTAAAGTTGATGCTGCTAGCCTAGTGTTTTGATATTGGATATAGAAAGTTATAGGCAGCTGACTCTCTATACAGTAGAAGATAATTAAGCCTCTGACTTTGTTTAGGATAGATAATTCAGAAATGCAAACTCTTGACAAAGAATTAATAGGTGGAAAGAGAAAAGTCATAGTTTGTTTAACTACATAAGTGGCAATTTACTTCTCCTCCTCATCTTCTGGGAGAAAAAAGTAAATCAAGAAGTCAGCTTTAAAAGATTTTGACAGAATTACCAATTGAGTCATTTGACAGGTCTCAAATATCAGAGATAGCAATTCAGGCTTAAGGTAAATGAATGTGAGAAAAATTGCCTCAATTTGGTTGTTACGTTCTGAGAAGTGTTGTGTTTGTACTGTTTGGTTGATAATCCACAATGTATGCCTTTCCTTAATATTTCCTCTATCTACTGTTACTACATATGCAGTTTGTGTTCAAGAAATAAAAATAAGCTTCACACTATATACCTTTCAAACTAGAAAATCGTAGTATATATTTGGAAACCAGATGAAATTTAATTAGAAAGAGTATTTTTGACATTGGCAAAATATTTTCCTAGAAATGTTAGTAAATGAATTAAAATGTCTTTCTCTAATTTTCTTTTTCTTCAAAGGCTGCATTTGATTTTACTATTAGTTATGTGCACACACACAACAAATCATTTTCAAATAAAAATACATATCCCCTTCTTCAAATTCTTCATATCAAACATGTCTGAAATGAGGAATAATTGATCAGAAGTCAGTGAGTAAGTGTGTAGTTCTCAAAGGAATAATAGAAATTATATCTTTAATTAAAATGTAAATTAACTGGGAAAATATCAGCTACAGATATAATAGAAAAATGTTTAATATCTTAATGTACAAAGAACTCTTCAACATCAGTAATAGAACATTGATACCCAAATAAAACAATAAACTAAGATCAAGAACAGGAAATTTGAACTTACATAATTAGTAAGCAAACAATTTTTAAAAACCACATTCATTTCACACTAGTAATGAAAGAAATGCTAATTAAATATTAGCAGGATACTATATTTCATCTATCAAAATAGAGAATACATTTAAAAAGATAATACCCCATTGGGGAAGAATTGGTGAAACAGACACTTTCATATACTGCTTATGAAATTGTAAATTAGCATAATCTTTCTAGAAGGCAGGTTGGCAGGAGATATAAATAATCTTAATGAAATTGTTGCCGTTTGACCTTGCAATGTTACTTCTATGAATTTAGCCTAAAGGATAATTGTAAATGCATACAAAGATTTATGCAGAAGTTGTTCATTTTAACATTATTAACAAAAGTAAAAAAATAGAAAAAAAATCTAAATAGCAACAACCAGAAGAAAGGTTAAATAAAACTATGATAGTTACATGTGATGAATTTATGCATTTGTAATATAATGAATAAGATAGCTGAAAATAGTCCTAGAGAGTAACTCTGGGTTGTCTAGACAACTAACCAGCTGGTACCTGGGATTCACATTCTCCTCCCAGAAGGAGAGGCTGCAGCCAAGCTCACATTCCCCCAGGACTGGATGGTGGCTTTTTCCCCTGGCAGTCAGAACTGCAGTTTCCCATGGTCTCCAGGTCTCAAGGTGCCTGACTGCTGTCATTCTCAGACAATGCCTGTGAATGGCTGGCATGCAGCTTATGTTCATGCCCAGAGGCTACTTTCTCATCCTTTTTCCAGAAAAAAAAAAAGAACTTCTATGAGGGTGTGCTCCATAGGAATGCACACTTACCCTGGTACATCAGCCCCAGCAGGAGTCTTTGAGAAATGATGGGAGGATTGGGTGCCCTGTTCCTTCCTTCCTCTTACTGATCCATAGCCTATGTAAGTTCCCCTTCTCTTCAAAAAAAACCTATTTCTTCCCTATACTCTGTGACTTTGTGGAATTTGTTCTGAAACTTGGTTAATGTTGGGGGGGGGGGGGTGAGATACAAGAAGAACCTTATTTTGTGCAATAGTGGTTATCAAAAATCCTAGTTTTTAGCATTTTAATGATGTTAGAAAGCACTTACAACATTATGTAAAAAAAAGCGTACAAAACTCTAAAACTTTGTATTTGTTATAAAATATTTTTTTTAAAAAGGTAAAAGTACATTTATCAGTTTCCTACTTAACAGTATTAAAGTCATAAGGTGAAATGACATTAGGCCAAAAGGCTTTGAGTGGAGATTTTAATGGGGAACATTATATTTTGTCACCAGAATTTCAAAAGTCATAGCAATTTTCTAAATAAACTAAACTAAAATGAACACAATATAACTAGATTTTCTGATTTTTCTTATTGAAAAATGTAATTAGAATAAAGTTTTTAAAGGTAAGCAACACAAAAATGTTCTGGATAGAAGTACAATTTTGTTTATCCCTCTAGCTAATTGCATTCTACAGTACATTTTTTTCTAGCTGTAAAAGGCAGCAAAAAATAAAATGCTCCAACTTTTTCTTACTAGCTCTATGTGACACTTACTTACTTTCTAAAGCAACCAAGAGCCAAAATATTTTAGTTTTGGCAACTTGCACTTACTAGAGATTGAGTGGTGGGTTGAAGCTGGATGGAACAGAAAATTATCATAACAATGTGAGAGAAGGCAACAAAGAAGGAAGTTCGGAAGAGATGAATGACTATGGCTCCGAGTCATAGGTTTGTGACCGCAATCCAATTCTTATTCTAAAGTGTCACCAGATATGTGTAGATGCGTAAATGGCTCAGATGCCCAAATGGTTGAGTGGGAGGATTGTGGTTTGCTGGCTGGAGTAGGTGAAAAGCTTTTAGAATGGCACATTGGTAGCACCTCACAAAGAGTAACCCTTTTCCTATGCGTAAACATTAGTACTGCTTGGGTCTTGCTGTAAGAAGTCTTGCTAAGCATCAGTGCTAACTCCATGTTTTTCTTTGAGATAGGACATTTTCCCTGGTAGGCAATATTAGATCCATTAAGGGTTTCATTTCTTTGTGATTTTATAAAATTATTTTTTAATTGTGGGAAGAGCAAAGACATACATACTTCTAAGACACTATTAAAAATAAAAAAGTTATATAAATGTTTATTAAGGAAGAGATTCCTATATGTACACATACACACTTTACATTAAATAAGTGATTAATGGCAGGGCCTCACGTGGCTCAGCCTGCATAAGGAGTCATTTTAAAGGAAGAATGACCTTGAACCTCAACTTATTAAAAACGCAACTGTAATAATTCCCTATATTTCTTAAAGGGTATACAGTGGTCCCAACAGATAGTCAATAGCATTCCTTCTCATAAATTCTTTTTTTTTTTTTTTTTTGAGAAGGGTCTCACTCTGTTACCCAGGCTGAAGTGCAATGGTGTTATCTCAACTTACTGCCACCTTGACTTCCTGGGCTCAAGCGATCCTCCCACCTCAGCCTCCTGAGTATCTGGGACTACAGGCATGCATCACCATTCCCAGTTAATTTTTGTATTTTTTTGTAGAGACAGGGTCTCATCATATTGCCCAGGCTAGTCTTGAACTTTTGAGCTCAAGCAATCCACCCACATTAGCCTCCCAAACTGCTGGGATTGCAGGCATGAGGCACCACTGCTAGCCCATAAATCTTTATTTCCTTCAATTCTCTTGTACTCTGGAGGTACTCCAGTCTCACATATTCCAAACCTTCAAATTTCTCCTCAAGTCGTGGCCAGAGAGGCTTGTCTCCCTCTCATTCTCCCTCATTCCTAGCTGTTTATTATACAGAGCCAGTTTCTCAATGCTTATCTCCTTCTGCCTCTTTGGCACACTCATGCATAGGAAATATTGTCTGTATTAAATACACACAAACAAAAGAGTAAAGAGGAACAAATGAAAATCTTTACAGTAGTTAACTTCTTATGATGAAATTGTTACAGTAGGTAGCAAGTCAGACATGAGCAAGGCAGGAGAGGGGTCCACCCCAGCTCCCTGCCACAACACCAGGAGTGTCAGGCAACTATCAGGTGACGATCAGGTGGTTGTTAACTGTCTTTCTAAAATAATAATGGGTCACAGCTGGCACCAGGGAAAGGCAGTCTCCTAATAAATGAAAACACTTGAAACTTGTGATCGTAGCTTCCCAATAAGATCTCAGGAGTTGGGCCCCTGGGCTCAAGCATGTGCACTGAGGGGCAAGATGAAACGACTGAAGTGAGCTTGCATACAACTCCAATAAACACACTGTGCATGCTTCCCTCCTAGGTCCTAGCTGACCAGGGAGCATGAGTCCTCCCACCCTAAGGGAAAAATCAGGGGATAAGAATGCAAGACCTCAGAAGAATGTCAATGTATAACCCCCAAGTCAAAAGGTCAAACTGTGCACTTGATCATGACTCCTTATGCAGGCTGATCAAGTTACCTGCTAGGCCATCTTCCACGTGTATTTTACTTCTTTTCCTTCTTGCTTTAAAGCTTTTTAATAAACTTTCACTCCCGCTGTAAAACTTGCCTCCATCTCTCCTTCTGCCTTATGCCCCTTTGTCGAATTCCTTCTTCTGAGAAGGCAAGAATGGAGTTCGCTGCAGACCTGTATTCGCCGCCGTGACATACTTTGGTGCTGCAAATATGTCCCACCGTTAACAAAATTTGGAATTACTTTTGGTTTTAATTTTTAAGTTTTCTTAAATTTTATAATTTTCTAGAGTGAACATTTGTAATTGTAACTTTATTTTTTTAATGATTTATTTCATTTACTTTAAATTTTAAAATAATTAATGTGTAATGATAACACAAAGTGTAAAAGAAACAAGCAATGAGATATATAGTGAAAAGTAAATCGCTTCACCCTCACTCCAATGCCTTAATCTTCCATTATCTTCCCAGAAACAATCTGAGCTATCTTCCAGAGGTAGTTTCTGCAGAGTCAAAGATAGAATCACATAGCCTTAAGTGTTTTAGATGCAGGAGAATATATTATAAGCACTCACTGAACTCTATTTTTTCCATTTAAATGATCTCGGGGGTTGTTTCTTATGGTATATTGATGCATCAGTACCACATTTTTTTTATTACTATTGCTTTATAGTACTTTTTTTTTTTTTTTTTAACCTGGAGGACTATCTCCTCTTATTACTTCTCCCACTCTCAGAATTTATTAGAACCTATTTTTCATATTACTTTTCCATATAAATTTTAGAAAATGCTTATTTTAAAAAGTTGAGAACATTCTTAAAGAAAAATCTTTACATTTATTGATTTGAGAATTGACATCTCTATGAGTAATTTTGTCCAATATTTAAAAATGCTCTTGCCTTCATTTAAGTCTTCTTCCAGTAGCGTTTTAAAGACTACTCATATAAAACTTATATGTACTTTCTCCCTTTTATTTTGATTCAGTTACTTCATGATGTTTGTATTCTATTTTTGAAGTAAATAGATCTTTATTTTTGTCTATTAAAAACATTTTATTAAATTCATTAATTTCACTTTATTTTTATTTTTCCCTTATAATTTCCTTAATATTTAATCTCTTCAATTTAATGAGTTGGATACTTAATTATATACTGATTTTTTCTTATTAATATAAGTGTTTATATTTATGGTTACATTTGTGCTCTTTAGGCATATCCTGGATTTTGATGTTTAGTACTTTATTGTTACTATTTTCTCTATTGTAGAATTTTAGTTTGCTTTTCCTTTTGTACTAAAAATTATTGAAGAGATTAGTAAAATTTCACCATCTCATAGGACTGTTTGAGCTTTTAATATTAATTTCTAGCATTACCATACTAGAAAAGAGAATACCGTTTGTGCTACATTTTTTTGAAATTTGCAGAAGCTTTTTTGGTGGCTTAATATGTGATCACTTTTTGTGAATGACCCATGGAAACTTGAAAAGAAGGTTTTGTTTCTGTTTTCTTGGTGCAGACTTAGACATAAAGCCATCAGATTTTATGTTATTAATTTTTACTAAGTTTGTCATCTGTTTAATTTATTGTTAAATTAGAAAGGCAAATTACAGAATTTTACTGCAAACATACTTTACCCTTCTTTTCACTTTAACTTTATAAGTAACTTAATTTTAAGTGTTTCTCTTGATTTTAGCATATAATTGCATTTTGCTGTATAGTCAAATCTGATAAAGTTTTTCTTTTAGTAGATGATTATTCAAATTCATTGATGTAACTCATACATTTGACTTTATTTCTGATATATTTTGGTCCAACATTATATTTTAATAGGTCTTTTGCTTTTTATCTTCTGATATATGACCTACGTTTGCTTGACTTTTGTAAATGCATTTATATTCTGACAATTTGAAAAGCTTATTACATGTACATACTTAATGTTTACCATTGTAACTAATTTTATGTAATACATAAAACCTTACTCCACCATTAACTACAGAAATGTGTTAGTTATAGTATTGTTTCTATATCAGTGTAGTTTAAAACATAAATGTAATTGTTCAACCATTTTTCTCCAGGTTGTTTTATTTTTCAACTAATATTTTGGAGATTCAATGCTCTCTTCTTGTTATTTTCTTTTTACATGAAATGTATTATTATTATTATTTTTATTTATTATTTATTTATTTATTTATTTTTTGAGGCAAGGTCTCACTCTGTCACACAGGCTGGTATGCAATGGTGTGATCCTGGCTCACTGCGACCTCCACCTCCCGGGTTCAAGTGATTCTTCTGCCTCAGCCACCTGAATACTGGGATTACAGGTGTGCACCACCATGCCTGGCTAATTTTTGTACTTTTAGTAAAGAGGGGATTTTGCCATGTTGCCCAGGCAGGTCTTGAACTCCTGGCCTCCTGTGATCCACCTGCCTTGGCCACCCAAACTGCTAGGATTACAGGTGTGAGCCACTGTGCCTGGCAAAAATTTATTAATTTTACTGGAATATGCCTCTTTGTTGAAAGTTTTGTGTTCATTTTCCTCAAAATTGGAGTAGTTTTTCATTCTGTAGTTTCAAATCTCTCTAGTTTCAGAACAATTTTCTTAAATTATATTGTTAACTTTTTTCCAGTGGCAACTTTTCTCTTCCTCAGGAAGTACCAATAATGATTATGTTGGATCTCCTTCCATATTTATGATGTTACTTCTTCTCTTTTTTAACTCTATTTTTCTTGAAGTACAGCATCCATATAAAAGTGAACAAATCATAAATGCATATTCAATGAGTTATGGGAGTGGACGTATCTGTTTAACTACTGTCTCTTGTATTTTTTCAAAAAACAAAACATTACTCAACACTCCAAATCCTCCTACTTTTCCAAAAGTAATGGCCATCCTAACTTAAACTCTTTGCTCTTTTCAATTTAATTTTGCTTTCTTATCTCAACTCTGTTTGCCATATTTCTTAGTTTGTATTCAGCAGTTTCTTTTATTTTTCCTTTTAGCTGTAATGATTTTATTGCCCTCGTTCACTTCACAAGTTTATTTTTTCTTATTTCTCAAATGTTTCATATCTCTTATTGAGTTTTTGTTTTATAGAAAGGATATTTTCATGGGTTTCTTTGAGTTTTTTGAAATCTGTTTTATCATAATTTTAATCTTCTGCATTGAGACATTTGCAATAGTGTAATCTTCATCTGCATTCTTGTTCTTTCCTTCCTTTTTGTGTGTTTTGTATATGTTAGATATTTGTCTCTATTGAATTGTTTTTCATTGCTGAATACTGTGAGTTCTACCTGGATAAACTATTTACAGGAGATTTGTGTGTGAGAGGAACAAGTTTGGTGCTCTGAGCTAGCAAATGTTTTATCTAGCTCATAAAATGGATTTCATGTTATAGATTTTGTGACTCTCTGCATAGATGAGCTTGTTTAGTCTTTTTATTAAATTGAAAAATGATGAGATATTTAGAGGTATTTACCAGGGAGGCTTCTATAAGTAGCCCATATACTCCAATTTTGTTGCCTTTGTCATTGTAAGTGTTTATTTCATAGGATACTGCACTCAATTCTGTGAGCTTTTGCTGAGATACATGTGGTGTCTGGAAATCTAAACTTATCTTGGTTGAATTTTTATTGGGCTTTTCAACCTTTCCATATATATATCTTTATGTATGTGTATGTACATATATATATATATGTATTATATATATTAATTTTTGAAGTTTTAAAAAGTTTAATTTAATCCTAATTTTATCAAATATGAAGGTTCAATTTCAACTTCTTATTTTCCATGATGTTTTGGCACAGTTTAATAGAGAGAAGAGAAGTAGTCATTTTTACCCTGTCTTCCTAAAAACAAATTTGAAATTATTTTTTATTGCGTGGAAGAAAATAAACATAAAACTAACTGTAATTGTGTTATTCTTTTGATCATTATTTACCTGTATAGACTTTTGTTGTGGGGGAGTGTAGTTGATATTTGGTTTCTTTGTCTCCTTCTCCTGTTATCTGCTGCTTGGGAAGACGGGAAACAGATTGGTAGAGAATGCTGAGTGACTCTTTTTGCATTATAAAGAGACTTAAATGACAGCTGATTATATCCATAAGGAAGACCTCTTCCACTAGATAGCTATACCAGAGTTAGAACTCATTCTAAGTGATCAAGAAAGAAAGTGAAGGGGATTGTAATGGTTCCATTTCCCCCATTCCTTCAACAACCCTAACTCATCTCTCTTCTTGCTTTTCCTTTTATCAGACTTTGGTGTGAGAAAGAGCAAAGATTCATCCTTTAGGGAAAGGGTTGGAAAACTATGGCCAGAAGGCCAGATCTAGCTGGTTGCTTATTTTCGTAAATAAAGGTTTACTAGAAGAGAATCATTTTTGTTAGTTTATGTATTGTATGTGGCTGCTTTGTGTTATAGCAGTAGATTTCAGTAGTTGTGACTGAGACTGTATGGTCCCAAAAAGCTAAAATGCTTACTATTTGGCCTTTTCCAGAAAACGTTTGGTGACCTGTCCTTTTGGCACTCATTTTCCAACTTTATCTAAACTTTATCTAAATCCTTTCTAAAAATTTAGCCTTCTGGTTGTTTTTTTTTGAAACCCGGGAAATGTTTTTTTGAAGTATTAATCTCGATAAGAACATGGAGGCCTAGCATTTAGCATTTTAAACAATTCATGTAATCAGATAATCCTGAGCCAAACATTAACATTGCCTGAGAATGAAAGCTTAAGAGGTAGTTTGTAGGAAAATTCAAAGAGCTCTATGTAGTACTTTTAATCCCTTTTTCCCAAATTAAAACCAAAACTCAGTACCTTTTTGTCTTTCCTACAAACGACAAAGTTCTCCTCATTAGACACTCTCCCTTTCATCTAAAACACATGTATTTCCATTGAAGTATAGCCCTGTAAATTTCACAAAGAGGCTCTCAAACTAGATTCAGTTTGAGACATACTCTCAAGAGGTTTGGAGCAATGATTTCCCTATTCGTCAGTCATGTGTTCATGAACAAATTTTGATTTATTCCTGCTTACATAATTTAACATGCACTAGAATAATTTGTTTTTAAAGCTTATCTCTTTCCTTGAAAATTATTCTAGCAAAAATAAATAGAATAATTGTTTAGTTTGCTATCAGCTTTTCCCTAAAATTTACTTACCATAAGGTGAATTCAATGTTGAGTTTCTTCTGCTCATACCTCCAGAAAGGAAATTACAGTTTAACAAGCACACAAGCAGTTCCTAGTATTTAATATTTTAGTGTTAAGCACCAGTATTATCATGCCTTGATCATCAGAAATGATTAGCTACTAATAAGAAAATGCTGCTCAGGACAAGAAATTGTGAAGAGACTGTATTCTAAGACTTTTTCTCAAACGATTTTGATTAAAGGAATACCATGGGCTTTGCTTAAGAATGCACATTCTAGGCCGGGCGCGGTGGCTCAAGCCTGTAATCCCAGCACTTTGGGAGGCCGAGACGCGTGGATCACGAGGTCAGGAAATCGAGACCATCCTGGCTAACGTGGTGAAACCTCGTCTCTACTAAAAAATACAAAAAACTAGCCGGGCAAGGTGGCGGGCGCCTGTAATCACAGCTACTGGGGAGGCTGAGGCAGGAGAATGGCATAAACCTGGGAGGCGGAGCTTGCAGTAAGCTGAGATCTGGCCACTGCACTCCAGCCTAGGCAACAGAGTGAGACTCCGTCTCAAAAAAAAAAAAAAAAAAAAAGAAAAGAAAAGAATGCACATTCTGAGGCAATTCTCCCAGAGTCTGATTTGTTAATCTGGAATGGATTCAAAGAATCTGTATTTTTAATAAAAAGTCAGATGACTCTTATGATAAGGAAAGCTTAGAAAACACTATTAGAAGTTTTGACGTTACTACTCAATGATAATCATTGCAGGCTTTTTTCTCTGACCTTTGAGAACTGCAGAAAAACAAGGTGGGCTGTATTCTTCTCGCATCTTGTTGTAGATGCTCCTCATTTCTCCTTCACGTAGCTTTTTGCCTCTGGCAAGAGAATACAGATGTTTGATTTGAATCTGTGCCATCACCTCAGTACTTGTGTTGTTTGGGTTTGCAACATTCAGCTCAGATGCACTGAGTTCTTAGAGGGGGCCTAGCTCTGTTTTATACCATCCATCTTTTAACCTTCCCCTTGCAAAAAAGGTTAACTCTAACCTCCCCTATTCTGCCCATTTTGTATGTCCTCATCCTTGTGATTACTATATTTATATGCAGTGTCTATATAAAGAATTTGATGTATAATAAACTTCTCTCTATAGGTACATATATAGACCAAAAAAATCTGGTTGGTGGGTGTTTGGAATAGGTGAAATATTTTCAAACTGAGGAGGAAGAAGATTCCATATGGTGTTTTTAACCAGAATCAGGAAAGAGTGTATAGTTTGAAAACATTCTCAATATTATAATTTTTTATTTGTAAAATGAAACAATTATTTCTATGCTTTTCATGATTTCAGCTGAAGGTAAAGTAAAACAAATATTTTTTTGATTAGTGGACATATGCAGAAGATATGCTTATTTTTAACTAGAAGTGATCTCCTCTTGAAGGGAAGATGAGGAGTAAAATTTAATTTTAACAAAAGAGGATATGGTTTAAATATTTTAAAACTAAGGTAGATGTCTTCTAATATTTCTTCCAACTTTAAGATTCTGTGAGCTTTCAAACATTTAATATATCTTGTTTTAAAATATATTATTGTAATTATTTTCGTTCCTCCTACATGATAGTTGTGTATACCAAATTAAGGAGAAAATCATCTCTGGCATTCTGCTTGCTCTTAGAATGCAGAAACCTAAAAAGAATTTGCTCTTATCTCTAAATGAGAGAGAGACGAATAAATGACAAAAAGTATAACTTTGCTGGAACTCATCAGGTACCTGAGGACACAGGGCACTGAGCAGTCTGAAATCCATGGAGGAACAACTTCCTTCAAGAGAGAAAGAGATGAGTAGAACTCATCACCTATGGCAGAGCAGGAGGGGAAGAATTATCAGCCACCATACATACACCCTGACAGAGAAACAGCTTGCTGATCTCTGGCCACAAATATCTTTTATTTTAGCCTCTACCAGTCTACACAAGATGTTTGACATTGAACCAAAAATTATGTGACACAGAAGTAAGAAAAATAAACTTACTCTCAAGAGATTTAAAAAAATGTCCACATGTTTGAAATATTAGGGAATTTACTTTTTTTTAATAAAATAAACTTTACATTTTAGAATAGTTTTGGATTTAAAATAGAGTTGTAAAAATAATACAAAGAGTACTAACACCTGGCTCTCTTAGGGTTAATTAGGATATATATACATGTACTCTCTATGTGTGTGTATATATATGTACTCTGTGTGTGTGTGTATGTATATATAGAGAGAGTATATATAGAGACAAAAAATAAAAAATGTCCACATGTCTGAAATATTAGGGAATTTAATTTTTTTTATGAAATAAGCTTTACATTTTAGAATAGTTTTGGATTTAAAGTAGAGTTGTGAAGATAATACAAAGAGCACTAACACCTGGTTCTCTTACTGTTAATTAGGATACATATATATGTACCATGTATGTGTGTATATGTATGTACTATATATGTGTGTGTGTATATATAGAGAGAGAGAAAGAGGGAGAGAGAAAGAGAGAGAGAGTATATGTAGTACATTTGTCACAACTAAGGCACCAGCATTGTTATGTTACTATTAGCTAATCTATAAAATTTATTCATATTTTACTAGTGTTTCCTCAATATCCTTTTTTTCTCCCAGGAAACTTCCCAAGTTATCACATTGCATTAGGTCAGTATGCTTCCTTAGCCTCTGCTGGTTTGTGAAAGAGTTTTAGACTTTCCAATAAACTGGACAATTTTGAAGAGTACTCATTGGATATTTTGTAGAATGTCCTTCAACGTGGGTTTGTCTGATGTTTTTCTCATGGCTAGACTGGGTTTTTAGGGGGAAGACAACAGAAGCAAAGTGTCATCCTCATTACATCGTACCAATGGTATATTCCGTCAGTATGACGTATCACTGATAAGGCCTAGGTAATATTTGCCAAGGCTCTCCACTGTAGTTTTTTTCTCCCTTTTTATACTCTGCTCTTTGGAAGAGAGCTGTTAAGTACAGCCACAGTGAAGGTATGGCGAGTTAAGCTCCCCTTCCTTGATAGGGGAGTACCTACATAATTTTTTCTTGCTATTTTCTATTGTTTTCTACTAAATAATGTTGAGATTAGCTGGTTTCTTAATTTATATTCTTTGGAAACAAACCCAAGCAGATTCCTATTTAAGTTATATATGGGGGGAATGTTATCAGGAGAAAATGAATGAAGTAAGCTGGGTAAAACAAGGGGAAAAAAGCTACGCAAGGATGTGGCCTAAGCTGAAGACTAGTTTTGAACTGAGCCAAAGGGGTGTTCTGAGCATGAACTGCACCATAGAGTTAGTCTGTTTCAAGGGGACTAGCATATTATACCTTAATATCATCCAACCATTAGCTAGCTTCAGGCTGCAGCATTGTGGGCTGGGAATAGTCTCCCAAGTAAGCCTGTTCTTGTTGACAGTTCTCTCAAAAGAAGGGGTACCTGGGAGCTGTTAGGAGTCAGCACTGACAACAGCTGGAAAATAAGTACACTGACTTGGTAAAGTGGATTAGGGAGAGAAATGAAGACCATATTCCACAGCTAATAATCTCTTCTTTTATTCCTTACCATTAATTTTTGGGTTTTATTTTTCCATTGAAATAGACTGCAAACAGCATGGGTGACACAGGTTGTCGTGCAGCATCTACTGTCAAGCTCACCGTTTTCTTACTGGTCATTTCCGCATTTGTGTTACCAGTCCTGAAATTATTAGAGTTCAGGACCCTTCATTTTAGCAAATGCCAAGGTAGCCATATTTAGTTATCCTTGTTTCTTTTAGGATTTTTCCCCAGTATTAATTGCTTGAGAATGTCTACGATTTATTTTCATGTGCATTTTAGGTATAAAAACACGTTTATGATACCTAATTATTAAGTTAGTGAACAATGGTGATAGATGTGGGATGTACACCAGAGGCTGTAATTTACAGATTGTGAGTATTTGCGTAAGAAAGTTGTGGAGAGATTGCTCTTTGTCTCACTTTGCTCCCTCTTTGCCCCAATCCTGTGAGCCTTCAGTGGAAGCTGGAAAGATAACATGATGTTCTTCAGACACACAGAGCAGCCAAGGTTCTATATGTGACTCAGGTTCAGCCAAGCAGAAGCACCCATTAGAGTCACAGAGGAAGTGAGCAATATAGGGTACTGGCTGCATAGGTGAGGTGTGATCCTGGGTCAGAGGTATTCGATGCCCCTGGGGCAGCTGTGACACAAGTTCTGGAGCCTGTTCCCTAATGTTATGGAAGCCAAGTGGCAGATGGTGGTACTGGCAGACAGTGGTATGGTTGGACATTTCTTCTGGTTGCCCTGCTTCTGCCATTTTCCTAGTACTCCCTGAAACTGTATATGCTGCATAAAAATGTGTAGTAGATTCTCCATCCTCAGATGATCTAGACCATATTTCATTGCCTACAACTAAGAAGAGCAACCTTGGTAGTGAGAATAATAATCCTAAATGCCAGCAGAATTATTCTCAAAATAATATATTGATGAATACCAAAATGATGCTACCACATGCTAGGACTGCTCCTTTGCTTTATGGGCCTAGAAACCCATTCTTATTAGTTCTCCAAGATGGTCAGGTTTAGAAACAAATGCATACACCTGAAACTGAAGCTGAAAAAATGAGACTGAAGTGGACACAAGCGTGAATTAATTAAATGGTCAAGATGTCAGGGAAATTTCTGCCTCAATTCAACCTACGTGATCATAAGCCTAGGTCAAGAAAACTGGGACTGAGTGTGAAGATGGCAAAAATGAATCTCACGGGCACCAAGATAGCAATGTATACTAGGATCAAAAACATAACAGGAGGCACAGAGTGACTGCAGCTTTGCAGTGTGGACCTTCTGTTTTTCACAGGATGCTCTCAGCATGGGGACAAAGGTGGCAAAGCAGTCCGTGTGGGGATCAGCCACCAGCCCTAACATCCTGAATTGGGCCCTGAAAGTCTTGTGCCATCCTCACATATGCATGTGTGTTTTGCATCTTCCATTTGCCTGGACACACAATCACAACATGAAATGCCAAAATCATAATCAAATGAGTGGGTGAGGGCAGACAGCATAAGAGATGAAGGAATTTATATGACCTTGTGATGAATTCCTCAGATAACAGCTTGAAGGACTTGTCACTAGGACTAGAAAGCTTCAAGTTGGTTGATCCAACAGCCCCCTACCCTGGGCAGGTCTGGATGAACATAATGGAGTTCAAATTTATAACCTTTCCATCTGCTTGTTAAAGTTTATTTTGAGACCTGTTTTACTTCTCTTTCTAGGTAATTTACTCCAATCTGGACTCTGCTTTGACCTAAATCCTGCGATTTAACTGGAAAACCTCCTAGCCACCCATTTTCTGGTTAATTCTTAGATTGATTCATTTAGGGCAGAAGTAGGAAGGGAAGTTGATTTCTTGATTTACCCATCAAAAGACAATCTTATTTCCAAGTTCTTGGAGTGAGCCTGATTCAATCCCTCAAGTACTGACAACACTGATCTGCCAAGATTCTCAAGAAATATCTACCTACACAGTCTATCTTTAGGCTATAAGAATGAAGCTTGTGAAATTTATCTTGCCTCTAATTTTAAACTTAAATTTTAAGATCTATTTTCCCCTGCAAATGCGAATGATTATTCTCAGTCATTTTGACTGCACTTTGGCTGTGTTTGAATTACTTGCATGTAGCATATTTTAAAAATAAAAGTTCCTTTTTTAAAAAATCCTGCATTTAGATTAAAATTTGAAGAAAAAAAATTTGTGATAAGAAATTTATCTTTTATTCAACCAGTATAGCCTGTCACTTTTTATAAATTTTATCCCACAAATGATTTGAAGCAACTTGGCAATTTAGTTTATCCTACTATATATTTGCTATCAAAACTAGCAAAAAGCCAGTTTACACTTAGCATCAATTTTGTAAGTTTTATTAAAAATAGAAAAAAATGGTCTCAAATAAATGTTACTTTGGGAGTTTCAGACATGGCTAAATGGATTGTAAATAAGTCTCAGGGATTGTATTAAAATATCTGTGTAGAAAGGCCAAAGAAGCTGCATTTTCCCTTCTATTAGGAAGAATTTTGGCATTATTAATAGACACAGAAATCATTGAATTATACCAATTGAAAGTACATGCTCCTCTAGACTTTATAAGTATTTCCAAAATTCTGTTCTTTAATATGCATTTCTGGAATAAAAGTAAATCTGGATAATTTAAAACATTATCATTTAGTTATGCCATTATTGTTTTATTGCTGCAGTGCTACTCATATCATTATCCTTGGTAGTCTTTCTTTTCTTTTGCTCTTTCTTCACCTCCTTTTTAAAGCAGCAAGATCAAGTACAAAAATAATTTGCTGTAATTTACAATACAAATACAAGAACAATAAAAACCAACATCATTAACAAAATATAAACTCAAATGCCAGAATGGAAAGAGAGCAGAACTTTATGTTAAAATTTCTTAGGTATGGAAAGATACTGTGATGAATCCCCAAATTTAATGTTGCACTGTCTAAATTCTTTGGCCTTTGACTTAACCCTTCCTTCCTTCCTTCCTTCCTTCCTTCCTTCCTTCCTTCCTTCCTTCCTTCCTTCCTTCCTTCCCTCCCTCCCTCCCTCCCTCCTTCCCTCCCTCCCTCCCTTCCTCCCTTTCTTTTGAGACAAAATCTTGCTCTGTTTACCAGGTTGGAGTGCAGTGGCACAATCTCAGCTCAATGCAACCTCTGCCTCCCAGGTTCAAGTGATTCTCCCGCCTCAGCCTCCTGCATAGCTGGGATTACAGGCGCCACCATCATGCCTAGCTAACTTTTGCTTTTTAAGCAGAGACAGGGTTTCGCCATGTTGGCCAGGCTGGTCTGGAACTCCTGACTTCATGTGATCTGCTCTCATTGGCCTCCCAAAGTGCTGAGGTTACAGGCTTGAGCCACCGCACCTGGCCATACCACCCTGAATGTGCCTGATCTCATCTGGTTTAGCTCTTTCTGAGAAAGGAAATTTGTCTGTTTAGTAAGTGGAATGCAATGCACAATACCTGACAAGCAATCTCAGAGAAAATGTAGAGGCATTTCACATTTTACTGACTTTTTTGTCTCCTGTAACAAAGTTATTGAATAGGTTGTGCTCCAAAGAAACAAATTTTTCTCTGACTTCTGTGTTCAAAAATATTCCTAAAATGACCCTTTCCCAATCCTTGGTGGCATTCTAGATTCCATAGCTTTCTAAGAATTTTCTCCTGTTTAGACTTTAAAGATTCTAAATCAAACACTAATCTCATACCTAATTAATGGCTTCTTCTCTTCTCCTATCTTAGGCGTGGTATAGAGGCTGGAAAACAGCAGGGAAGAAAGTGGGGTAAATTATTTCACTCCCCTATCACGTCCTCTCCCTTCTTCTGTTTTTTTTCTTTTTCCTGTGTGTGTGTGTTTGTGAGTTATCAACCAACACACTATACTATGAATAAAAAGCATTATATAGGATAAAGTATTTACAAATTGGACAACACAGGTGCATTGGCTCCTGGGTATCTTAATTTCATATCTAGCTAAAGGAAGCTGTCAAAAAAATTTCCTAGCTTTTAGTCACAATCTTTCTGTAATTCTTTTAAAAACATCTCCTTTTTATTTATTTATTTTTGAGATAGAATTTCTCTCTTGTTGCCCAGGCTGGAGTGCAATGGCACTATCTTGGCTCACTGCAACCTCCACCTCCCAGGTTCAAGCTATTCTCCTGTCTCAGCCTCCCAAGTAGCTGGGATTACAGGCTCCTGCCACCATGCCTGGCTAATTTTTTTTTTTTTTTTTTTTTTTTTGGATTTTTAGTAGAGACGGGGTTTTACCATGTTGATCAGGCTGGTCCCAAACTCCTGCCTCAGGTGATCTACCCTCCTCGGCCTTCCAAAGTGCTGGGATTACAGGTATGAGCCACTGTGCCTGGCCAGCATCTGCTTTTTAAATCATATGTTTTTCCAAATTACATTTTTTGCTCCTTTAAAATTTATCTCTTGGTTCCCTCTCCTCTTCCATTGACTTCAGATTTGGCATTAACCAGCAGTGTTAATTTAAGTAAATCACTTGACCTTATTAGGTTTATTTTCCAACTAGTTTGGATTAAGTGACCTTGATTTGTCTTTTAGTCCAAAATAAGAAAATGTAAGTAAAATCTTTTTGTGAACTATTAGGTGCCATTAATATAAAGGTTAGTTATTATTTCTGTTTGTATTTTATGTTTTTCTGATTTCTGGATCCCTTCAACTGCTTCTAACACTCCCACATTATGCATATCCTGGATAAGTTTTCCATTGCACTTTACTCAAAAGAAGACAGTGAGAGTACTAAAAATATTTAACAGCTTCTGGAATAGTGTCTGTGTGTGTGATTGTGGGGAGAGGGGGTGTTCTTTTTTTCCTGTTCTCTATTTATACACATATGAGAAGAACGGTTTCTATTTATTTCAGCTATCTGGGGTTTTTGAACATGCAAGACCTCATCTGGCTGTGGATACAAGTGACAAATAGCAATAGAATCCTAATTTCACTGGCTCTTGTTCAATCTATTCCAGCAGGATCCCAAACCCTATAACCCACCTCCCCACCAGCCTCCTAAGCATTCCTGGGAGTCAACTCAATGCCAATATCTACCTTTTTTTTTCCTTTTTTCTTCTCAGACCGATGGTTAGGACTCTGCTCCCCAGCCATTACTGCATCCACCAGGTTTTGTTCCACCTTCTGCTGCAGTGAAACCATTGGCCCTAAGGAGATGCCAAGGCTGACAGGGTGCTTCTATGGAGTGGGACAGCATGCTTCACTCCCTTCTCTGTACAATAGTAGGAATGCTGCTGAGATATGCCAAATGGCACAGAGTCTTTGGTAAAAGTGGTCTTTCAGTTTTCACTTATGTTTCACACCCTCAGTTTCAAATATGAATTTGACTCAGAGACAAATCAGAGTGATAAACCCACAAGCAGATCGGAATTTCCATTCCTTTCCAGGACTAAGCCATCCTTTCACAGTCAAGCTTGAGATACTTGCATCCTTTTCCCCATAGGATGATTTGCTTTCAGGAGGTGTTTCAGTCTTTTAATGGCAGAGCTAGAAGTTCACCAGACATGCCCAATATATACAAAGGGTAGAAAACATCGTATTATTAACACTTGATACCAGAATGGTGTAAGAGATGCAACTGACTTTAAGAAGAATACCTTAATAACTATCTGGAGTGGACAGAGGCTGAGACCCAAAGGCCTAATGGTTGGACATTACCAAGACACATAGCTGCTGGTAGGTAAGGGTGAAGAGGAGATAAATGAGGAGTGAGATGCCTTTGAGATAAGGCAACATGGGGCAAGGGAAGAAGGTATGAGAGAAAGCTGTCAGATAGGGAGGCAGGAAGAACATCTAAAGAATGAGTATGTCTTATAGGTGATTTTTCACTGATTACTGTGTGATTTCTATATTCTTATTCATTTTGGGAGGGCTTTGGACAGAATAAAAAAGTGTAGAAAATGTAAGCCAATGCCATTCAGATGTTATGAGCTAAGAGTGGTTCTTAGCTGACATCTGGGTTGTATATGGGAAAAAATCAACTATGTCTCAATATAGAGATGTTCCATCAAGTTAACTCCAACTTATAATGCAATAGAGAGGCAAGAATGGAGCCAATGGAAACCATTTATAGTTTTATAGTTGACACAATTAAATTGTCAATATTTGGGGAGGTATTAAGGATGAATCTGGATTGGGCAAATTTTCTGCTATTCTGGGGAAGAGTATAATATTTTGGCTAATGGAAATGAAGAAAGAGTTAAATTTTGACTTGAGTTTTAAAGAGATAAAGACATGACATTTGGAAGAGAAGCAAATAAGAAAATTTGTATCATTAGATAAAAGTCCAGAAACAGCCAGGGATAGAGAGAGAGAGAGAGAGAGATGGGGGGGGGGGGGGAGAGAGAGAGAGAGAAGAGACCCCTTGACTAAAGAAAGTGAATTGAAGGCTTAGTATGGGAAGCATTCAGGGTATGAGCAATACGTTTTTGTGGGATGGTATTCATACTCATGTGTGAAGTAACTGGCAGTCATGGGAAGGTTAAAGTAATGTGTGGACACCATGATTTTGACTGTCTTGTGTAGAATATACCAGGTATACGATTCCAGACTTGGCAAGGACTAAGGAGAGATGGGGCAGTCTTGAGCAAGTTGGAACCAACCTGAGGATTGTGAAAGGGAAAGGAAACCAGTGGAAAAGGATGGAGAAAGGGTTGATTATTTAGAAATAGATGGCTGCGAAGATGGAAGAGAATGAAGCTTGCATTCATGGTGATTCACAATGAGTTGATTGATAAAAGCAATACTCTTTACTGGTATTAATTATATCAATTGCCTGGGAGTCTTTTACCCTGTGCCTCAGGCAACCTTTAGGCCTAGCATTTTCCACTTAGAATCCTTTTCAATGTAGGGCTGCTCAGCATCAGTGAAGTGGAATGCATAAAGATGAAAGCATAGACAAAAGCTTCCCAGACCCATAACCAACATCTCTTATCAAATAGAGTACCTATCATCGTGATAAGTATGGTTAGAAAGTAAGAGGTAAACACGATAAACAAGATGGCAAGGGACCTCAGGGCAGTGAAGTGTGCTTTCATGCTTGGATTGCAGTGACCAGTGCCATGATGTTGTATCTGCTTGGTCAGTGATGCCATGAGCAAGATGGTGGAGGCCAGGAACAGGATGAAAGGAACAACCAACGCGACTATATGAGCCTGGAGCAGATACTGATGAAACTTTTGAAGTCTGTCAATTACAGTGCTGTTTCTGGGTGGATGCTCCATGGTGAGAAACTGAATTTGAATGTAATTCCCAATAGCTGAAGGGATGATTGTCACACAAGTAATCATCAGAGAACCCAGTAATAGCCAGGGAAGCAACCTCAAAATTCTCCACCTCAGCCAGAGAACAATGGGATGGGTGAAAGAAGAGACCTTGATGCAGTAGAAGACGGTAAGCAAGCTGTTTAACCAGAATGTAAGGACATTAAAAAATTCCCAGGTGATTGTTAAGTTGCAAAGTACATAATTAAAATTAAAATAGAAGCAAAAATCGTTCAGCATTGATGTCCACTGTAGACAGAAGCGAGAGATGCCCAGGCTGATGAGAATCATGTCCACAGGCATCAGCCTTCTGACCTGCAGCCATTCTCTGCCCAGCACTGCAACAATTAAGCTGCTCTGCACAATAATTGTCAAGGACTCAAGCACATAGATGATCATGAAGAAGACACTGAGTTGGATGGGTATCATTCTTCTACTCCAAAGTGTCTTCCTGGACAAAGACTGAATCTCTGTACCAATTTCCAGGTAGAGAATGGGTTCCCGATTCCACCATTGTCTGGTGCAAGAAAACCCCTCCCTCTGGAAGCAAATTTTCCCAAGCTCATTTTTAATTTTGTCATTTTCCTATCCATAGAATTTGTTTATGCTTTGCTTGCTGGTTGCTATCGCATCTGAATGTAGGGAAATATTGTTTAAATGTGGATTCCTGCTCCTGAGATGATTTGATTATTCCAAAAAGGCATACATATTTCCTAACCATGTTGTTTGTTTCCTTTTTTTCTGAGGTGCACTTAGCTTACTTCCTTATCATCTTTAAATGACATCTTCACTCTTTTAACCTAAAATTTGAGGCACAGGAAAGATGAATCCTTCCCTGTTCGTTCATGTCCTGCATGATGTTTTTGCTCTGCTGAGTGCAGTACCAAAGCGAACCTCAGAAGCCCTATCTTCCCAGTTCTCATGGCAGCTAGTGGTGGATGCTACAACCAAAGTGTGAGGGTAAATAAAAATTCAGAGGGAATTTCCTCTGAAATTCCACAAAATTGCTGAACTCCAGACCTTCAAGTATGTCCATCCAATGCAGGCCACTCGCATAACTGCCCATTGAATTCCCCCACTCAGAGAAATCAAACTGCAGATAAAACACCGCACACAGCCCCTCTTAGCTATTGTTCTTCTGCCAGTTCCAATGCTTTGAGCGTATACCTTATATATTTTCAGGAATTGTTCTTGTCCCATTAATATCACTTTTTTTTTCTCTCTCTTACATGGCTAGGTTCTTTTTGTCACTGCTCTCATTGCTCAGGAAGAATTGAAAGAGGACCTTCTTATCACTAGTAAAGCATATTACTTCCAAATGTGCAGGAATCATTTCATAGCTCTACAAGAAGGCTATAAAAGGAATATATTTTCCTTCAGTTCAGGACGACTCTTCCAAATAGACACCAAATATGTAACAGGTGACTTCAGAAATGAGAGGTTATTCTAATAATTGCTAGTTGGTGACAGAGACAAAGTGAAAGTCATTGACCTTATGTATAATAAATTCGGGGTCTGTATGGACTTTTAGTCATTCAAGGAAGATAACACAGAAGCAAGCAAACATGAAGCTTAGAATTCTTGAACACAAAACAAGACACTACTGAACTCATCATGCAAAGGTAAGCAATAGCTTAAAAAATTACACCAGAAAACAGAATTAAGTGTAAGAAGCATCTGCTTTGCATTCTCAATAAAATGCAAGAAACAGGAAATAAAAACCTGAGATGACAAAACATTATTATTAAAAGATGAATTGGTTGAGATGTATCCAGACATAAGAAGAGAGAAAGATGAGATATTAAATGTTGGCATGTGAAACATGCAATAATAGTATTAACCTCTGCCTTATGTCCTGAATACACTGAGCATGTTGCCAGCTGTATACACTGCCCCATTCTGAGTAAACTTGGAAGGACTGTGATGCTCTCAATCACTCTCTGAGGGGTTCCGAAAGTGTGGCAACCATACTACACCCCTCATGACTGGATTCCAGCCATAACAGTATGAACAGGAATGAGTTTCTGTCCAAAGCAGCCCCTCATAGACTGGCCTGCAGTGTGAGAGATGGCCTGGCACTACTGTATTCCACTGGAGTGTTTTCTATGTGATAGTGGCTGATTGAATAACCCAGATACTCTTTTTGGGAAAGTTTGAAGGTGAGACCTACAGAGTGTCCTTAGACTGGTGATTGATCTTCCCTGGGGTTCAGAGTTGAGAGTCTGGCTCTTTTACCATGTGCACATGTGAACCTTCTGGGGCCACCTCTGGGGTCTCCTCATTGCAGTGATCCCAATTCTGGTTTGCCTTCTTCCACTCTCCTTTAGCTCATACCCTTTCCCTTATCAGACAGGGGATTGTTGCTCATTAACTAATCCTGGTTGGTCAGGTGCTGGCAAGGTGACTGAAGCTCAGCTGCCTTCTGCAGTGTACACTTGATCTATGGCAAACTCAGGCATTCTTTTCAGTAAAAATGATCAATGGCAGACTGGCCCCTGCTGTTTCCCCTCTCTACTCTGTCATTTCTACAATTCTCTTTCGCTCTTCTCAGACAGACATGAGGGAAGGCCCGCCAGTTTTTTTCTTAATGTCCCACTGGGAAAAGGAATGCCAATTTATGTTTATAGGCATCTATAATCTTCACTGTTAGAGATTTTGTCTTTTTCTTATCCCTGAGCATACTCGTAGTTTCCTCTAATACTTTATTTACTTCTGCCTGATGGAGGTAGACTGTTGTATCTTATTTGCAAATTTGGTAGGAATAACTTGCTGGATTCTAGATTTTACTATTGTCAAGCAAACATTTTATATATATACACACACACACATATACACACATGTGTACACACATATATTTATATATACATATATAAGATTAGTATATATACATATATAAGATATAAAGATTAATATCTAGAAACACCCTTAATTTATTATGTATGTGTGTATATATACACATATATAAATGATAAATTAATGATAAAAATGATCACCAAGATCCAATAAAAACATAGATGATTATATGCAGTATATATGTGTATATGTATATATACACATATATATAATAAATTAAGGGTGTTTCCAGATATTAATCTTTCTTGATGTGTGTGTTTGTGTGTTTCATTAAAAAACTTTAAAAACAGGAAAATAAAAGACCAGGCAATTCACCAAAGAGTAGACAATAATACCAATAAGTTCATAAAAAGATGCGTAACCTCACTAGTAATAAGAAAAATACAAATAATACTGAGTAGATACTTTTCATTTTTCTCATTGCAAAAACAAAATAAAATTTGAATATCAACTCTAAGAGAAGATATGAAAAAATCAAAGTCTTTATGAACCACTGGAAGAAATATGAATTAAGATAGTTACATTGGAAAACAGTTTGGTCATATTTAATAGAAAATGTACAGACTTACTTTGCAGGCATTCTATTTCTAGGTATATATTGTATATTATAGAGAAATCCTTACACATATGTAACAAAAGGAGAAATTTTCTAGTCTATTTATTTCAGAATTGTGGTAATACCAAAAGACTGAAAACTATGTACATGACCATCAGTTAAATAATAGATAAAATGTGGTGTAATCATATGATGCCTTAAATCCATGTAGATGTTTGCCTCCTTGCAAGCTAATTTGCTACCTTTTTCCCTTATAGGCAGAACCTATCTCTTTCTGGAGAGGTTTTAAATGCCAGACTCTTTGTTTAATGTCTTCTTTGCCTGTTAAGTTTGGGCACACGAATCAATTCTGGGCACTGGGAATAGAGGAGAAGCCTGCTGAGACCTCCTCTCTGATAAGAACAGAGAGATTCATGAGGAGAGGTTCTTCCCTCTTCATCCTGTGTTAGGTGTTATTCTGTATTCTGCATGATGCTAGGAGCTGTTGTAGACATTTTGTGACCCTGAAAGGAAAACAGGGGAAACTGCAAGGAAACTAACACAGGGCCTGATTTTGTGTAATGCTTATTAGTACTGGGCCGAAGTACCTCTGATATCCTGTTATGTGAGCAGAACATACTCTGATAGATTAAACCACTTACAACTAGTATGTGGGACTGAGCAGGTGGGATCACACTGAGAGGGAGAAAGAGAAAGTGCTTTATTTGATAATATTTTTCCCTCACACAGGAGTATAATTAATTGAATAAACTTATTTCCGTGTACCTCAGTTCCACAAGTAAAACATAAGGAATGACAAAAATGATCACTAAGATCCAATAAAAACATAGATTATAATATGCAGATAAGGCAGTAAGTGTGTTCCTATGTTCATACATAAATCATGTGTTCCATAAAAATATAAATTGAAAATAGTATAAAGAGAAATTTATTCACCAGCATTCTAACTTATGTGGGGGAAAGCAGATCAATGTGTCTGGTTATTCCCAGGAAGTGAAGCAGCCAGAGCAAGGAACAGGACCACACTTTACCCACCTGCACTAGGTGGAGGAAGGACATCACCGGGTACTGAGTAGAGAGGCCAGAGAAAGTTTTGCCAGCAAGAAATAGAAATGTGCCTTATGTCATGTGATTCTTCTGCTCAACTCAAGAAACTTACAGGAAAGAGCCTAACACAAATATGAGTACTTTTGAGTTGCATAGAGAAGGGACTCTGAATCTGGTTCTGATGAGAGAAGTGATTGAGAAATGCCTGTGGACTCAGGAGTACAGTCTTGAAAAGCTGAGAAAGTGAGGTGCGGGTCTTGTTGGAAAAGCTCAGACTGCCCCAAGTCTAGAATTGGGATTTCAGTCAAACTTTACCTGGATCTCAAAGGCTCACATGATGATTGAGCTATATTTTTGGTTTCTTTACAAGGATAACCAACAATATCCGGGATTAAATTATCCTAGGATGGATGACCCAAAGTGCAGCATTAAGCATTTCTGATTGCTGACAAACTCATGCAAAGGAGTGGAAGCCAAGTTGAACCATGCCAGAATGTTTCTTAGAATTCTATTCCAGAGTCACACAACATGAACAGACGTGCTGAGACAACGTTACAGGATGAGAGAGGCATTGGTTTGGATATTTAGGGTATTTCAGACAAAGCTAGATGAACTTAGTCTAAGATTTTTTTCATGTCCCATTTTATTTTTAATTGATTAAAAATAATTGTATATATCTGTGAGGTACAATGGGGTGTTTTAATACATATTTACTTTGTGAGATGATCAAATAATTAAAGTATCCATCACTTCAAATGCTTATTTTGTATATTTCAAATGCTTATTTGTATATTTCAAATACTTATTTCAATAATACTTTGAAATAAGTATTATTTCAAATGCTTATTATCTATCTCCAGAAAGAGCTACCTATTACTTCAAATACTTATTATTTTAATAAGTAATTATAAAATTGCTTGTTATTTATAATAAGTAATGATTATTGCTTATTATTTCTTTCTGAATCCCCCAAGATTCAGAAAGTCCAGGGACTTGGTAGAGAAATTAGTGATAAACTGGAGTGATAAACACTTTCATATCTGTAAGCAATAAGGTCAGTGGACCCACTATTTCACCTTTCCTTCCTTTCAGGAGCTCAGAACCTGGGAGGAGGGGTTGAAATGAGTGGCCTATTTTCCTGAAAATGCTGCTTCCTCATGGGTAGGCATGAGATTCCTGAGGGAGGAGTACTGATTCAGAAGTGGAGAATATCTTAGGAAAAAGTCTAGGTTGGAAATTCCACTCATTTCTTCAACAATCTTTAAATTCCTAATATTATACGGTATTTAGCCCCCAGACTCTATATTAACATGGTAACCCAAGGGCATCCCTGAATGATTGCACTAGGGAAAATAAGGCCCAATACAGAGAACTATGACTTCACAGGAGAAGATGAGATACTATCCCCATGTTTAAGTCCGTATAGTCCTTTTAGGTATATGAGGGCAGAAGAACCCCTTGAGATCAGTGAAAAACAAAACAAAACAAGATGTGTGTGCATGTGCACACACATATTCTTACATTTAACTAATTATTAGCTATATAAATTTACCTTTATTACTTATATAGAAATTATATAATTATAATATATAATTATAAATTATGTATTACTTATATAGAAATTAAAATATTTACTTAGGTCAATCAATGATAAGAGACCAATGGCTTTTAGTGGGAACACTGACAATCAGGTTTAATTTTTGGTTTGAAGGTGAAATGCTACATAAAATGGGTGTTCAAAAGTCCCTTGATTCAGCAACTAGGACACGGTGGCACGGAGTAGGTACTTAGAGAATATCTGTTGAATGAGTGATGAGTACAAGGAGAATAGACTAGAAAACTCTATTTTCTACTATATTACAAGTGCAAGGGCCTATAAAATCATATAAAAAGCTTCCTAACACAGTAGAGAAATACACACTATTATTATCTGTTATTATATTCCTAATTCATTCAAATAACTGGAATTGGCAAAGATGCCAAAATATAAGTGTGCCCAAATTGGCTACTTTTTGGAAAGAAACTTATGTCCTGGGGCATTTCACCTGAAAACAATACATTAAAACTAAATCAGGCAAATGGTGATTGTAAGTTCTTCTACATCATATATAATCATGAACATTATGATAAGAGTCATTCTCATGATCTGCTGTGAAATGTATATTGGTAAGCAGTGTTTTGACCAATGAGACTGGTAAAATGGATGTGACAAGTCAACGCAACCTGAATTCATTCTTTCTGGTCTTGCCCGCATTAGATGTTAGTTTCCTTATATTGTTGTGTAGACAAAATAATGGTTCCTCTAAATGTTTATATCCTAATCCCCCAAACCTGTGAATACATTAGCATATGTGACAAGTGGGACTTTGCAGATGTAAACTGTAAAATAATACATTTATATTGTTTTCAGCCATTAAGTTGGTGGTAATTTGTTATAGTGGCAATAGGAAAGTAATACACACAGCAACTATAAGAGCCAGATAACCAAACACTGGTGTTACTTTACTTGTAATGTAAAGGCACCTATACTTAGTAACTAGGAAAATAATGAGTTTATACACAAGGGAAAAGACAATAGACAGAAGAGACTGAGACTACTGAGATAAATTGGGTTATACAAAAAGATAGGTCATTTAGGAACTATTTATTGTATACTTGAGTTTCACCAGAAAGGCCTGTAAGTGTCAGAGTTGCACTTTGAAGTCAACTGGGAAGTTTCAAAAGCAATAACTGAGGCATGGGTCCAATCTCTATATTCTGATTTGTCTGGGGTATGAGTAGGTATCAGGATTTTTAAAATCACCTCACCTGATTATTTTTTTAAATTTTTCTTTTTTTAAACTTTTATTCTAAGTTCAAGGGTACGATTGCAGGTTTGTTACAAAGGTAAACTTCTGTCATGGGGTTTGTTGTACAGATTATTCATCACCCAGGTATTAAACCTAGTACCCATTAGTTATTTTTTCTTATCCTCTTTCTACTCTCACCCTCCACTCTCTGAAAGACCTGTGTGTGTTGTTTTCTTGTTCCCCTATATGTGTTCATATATATTCTCATCATTTAGCTCCCACATATAAATGAGAACATATGGTATTTAGTTTTCTGTTCCTGTGTTAGTTTGCTAACGATAGTGGCCTCTAGCTCCATCCATGTCCCTGCAAAGGACATGATCTTGTTCTTTTTTATGGATGCATAGTATTACATGATGTATATGTATCACATTTTCTTTATCCAGTCTATCACTGATGAACTTAGATTCCATGTCTTTGCTATTGTGAATACTGCTACAGTGAATACACATGTACATCTGTCTTCATAATAGAATTATTTATATTCCTTTGGGAATATGCCCAGTAATAGGATTGCTGGGTCGAATGGTATTTCTGTCTTAGGTCTTTGCATAATCACCACACTGTCTTCCATAATGGCTGACCTAATTTATACTCCCACCAACAGTGTATAAGTGTTCCTTTTTCTCTCTACTTGATTCTAAAGGGTGGCTCAGTTTCAGATCCACTGCTTTAGAGCTACCTTTGTGGAAAAAAATATCCTGCATGGGTGGTGAAAATAAAAAAAAAAACCCTGCTACATATACTTTTACCTTGAAAATAATCTGTAGGGAAGAGTGAGTTCTTAATTTTGTAACTTCAGCAGTTGGAAGAAATACAGGGGTGTCAAATTCTCTGGAAAATGTTTTGTTGTTGTTGATCCATACTGTGAAGATGACCCTCTTTAAATACAATTTTATCCCTAAGTTCATACATGCAATGTAAATCTCACTCCAATTTTTTGAAGATTCATCAGAATCTTCTGATGTCATCCCCAAATCGCATATCTTAATTATTCTAGAAAAGCTACACTTTTTCTGTGACTTCAAATGAAATGTTTAATGCTCTATACTGTACTTCAGTCTTTTCAAAGCATTCACGAACTCCATGTGTGCTTTAATTATCTAAAAGCATTAGAGCCTGCACATTATGCAAATGAAGGACCATGGCTTCTAAACAAAGCCTTCTCTAAAGATCCTATGAAAATTTACACTCTGTATTTCTCTTTTAGCCACCCCATGTTACATAAATCCAGAGATAATTCAGTTTTAGAGGTAATTAAATCTACTCTTGCTTCTACATATAGTATGAGAAGCTTCTTTTCAGCCTGTGACTCAGACTCATTTTTCCCAGTACATCTTTCTGTTCTGTGGAAGAAGATTGCAACCATCCTTCAAGACTGTGGGAAAAACTATTTCATCCTCACCTCAGAAGGAACAGCACATTTTGTTTATCCGCCTTCCCCTTTTTACTCTCCCTTCCTGAAAATTGGAACTCCTTACCCCACAGGCCTGTCATGCAGTTTTGTGCTTTTGACCCTTGTTAGAGTGATCACAGATTTATAAAACAAAACAGTAGATTCAGATGTTTCCCAATTAGCCAAACACATTTTTTTTCCTGTGTTACTAACATTCAATAACAATCAGAATTGATATTTTTTTCATGTGGCAATGGCTCCCAAATGATCTGCATTTTATAAGAATATCTAATAGTAACTAAAAGGCAAGGTTGTCCAAGTATGAGGTTAAAGAACATCCTTTCTTCTATTTCTGATTTTACCACCAACCTGTGTGGCCTGAAGCAAGTCATTTTTTTCTTTGCCTTTTATCTCATTCTTTAAATAAGCATCATGGCACTAATTTGTTTAGTCTCCAATTTATTGAATGTACACATTACTGAAACCCTGGGAGCAGGTACCTAGTCAAATGGCAGATTGCAAATTATAGAAAATACAAGAACTGTAACTTAATACTAAATGAAGCCATCCACAGGCCTTAGGTAAATTCTGACCAAAAGGAGCTGAAAACCACCACCACTGCCAACTAAGCATCTAAGATTCAGGTGATGTATGTAACCCCAATGGGCATTACCCCTGCTTTTATCATTCTTACCAAGCACTATCCATGATTGCCTGGAACCTTTGAACACTTAAAGCGCAGAGCTTTTGGTGATCTATAGGAAGGTGGCAGAGAATAACTCTCCTCCCTCTCCTGGTTATATTCTGTTAGAGGGTTACCAATACTCAGCACACACTCCCAAGCTTCAGAGAGGTTTTACTTACTTTGCCTCTCTCTCCAGGGATATACTACAAATCTGTGAGGCTGGGAGAGGTTAGGGCAGAATGATAACCTCAGAAACATCTCTCTTGTTTAAGGCCTAACGCAGTGCTTTCCGTGGATTAACAGCATTAGTATCACCTAAAAAATGGATAGAAGTGCGAATTCCTGGGTCCTATCTCAGACGTACTGAATTAGAAGTTCTGGGGTTTGGACCCAACAATCTGAATTTTAACAACCTTCCAGGTGATTTTTATGCTTGATAAAGTTTGAGAATCATGGATATAAACACACCATTTAGTTCCTTCTAGACTTGGGATGACTCAGTTCTTGCACATTCAGGCTATTCCTCAGGAGGTTCTTGTTATAAATAGATTTGTCTGTCTCCAGTGGAAGACAAAAGGGGCCCAAACATAAAAGAAGTGAAGTGAGGTATTTTTTTGTTTGTTTGTTGGTTTTTGTTTGTTTGTTTTGTTTTTTTCAGGAGTCTGGCTCTGTTGCCCAGGCTGGAATGCTGTCTCATCATCTCAGCTCACAGCAACCTCCAACTACAAGGTTCAAGCGATTCTCCTGCCTCAGACTCCCATCAAGCTGGGATTACAGGCCTGCGCCCAGCAATTTTTTTATATTTTTAGTAGAGACGGGGTTTTATTATGTTGTCCAGGCTGGTCTCCAACTCCTGACCTCAAGTGATCTGCCTGCCTTGGCCTCCCAAAGTGCTGGGATTACAGGTATGAGCTACCATGTCTGGCTGAAGTGAGTTATTTTTTAAAAAATGATTCCCCACTGTGAAAATATCCTTGTTCTTATTTTGAGGAAATATGGCATTCTCAGAACTCAACTGCCTTAGAGAGAGGCTTTTGAATAAATCCCTACCTAATAATACATGGTAAAGAAGAATGAGAGGGAGCTGGGCTGCTGAGGAGCAGTGAGAAATCTTCCCCTGGTCATCTTCGGGCTCCTCCTCAATTACAGGTTGATGTCTCATCAACCCTGGATGCCAGGCCTCATGGATACCTTGGATTCATTGGATACCCTGGTGTGACCCAAAAGATATGCATGGGTAAAAAGGAATGGGGAAATGAGAATAGCAAGAAGGAGAGAAAGAAAAATGAAGAAAAGGGAAAGAGTAAGAAATTAAAAAAAGAAAGGACAAGAGTCCCCAAGCCTCCTCTCCTTTATGCTACCCTAGTTATTCAGAGTCCTTCACAGGCTGCCTCAACCTCTTTGCAGAGGCAAAGAAGGCTCTGCTGGGATGATGCTTCTGGAAAAATGGAGTTTGAAAATGATCATTTCTCTAGGGTAAAAATGCCATGCACCTGCCATTTTCCTGCTAGACCCATCCCCCACTCCTGAAACCTCAGTACCCAAACACACAAAGAGCAGAAGAATAGAAGCCGCTAATAATTTCACAGCAGGAAAAGAGGGTATAATAGTGTAAACTGCCTTTAATCAAAACATACCTGATAAATATGTGTCACTTATTTTCTCAAAAATTCGAAGGCTGAAAATTATCAGGTGAATGTCTCGTCTAACCCAATGTTTTTAAGTCAAGTCACCCCACCCATGACATAACTTAAGCCGATAATAAAAAACAATCAACACTCCCCTCCAAAAAAAAAAAAAACACACACACACACACAAAAACACTCCAACAATTTGACAAGGGAATGTGCATTAGGTAGAAGCTTGTCAATACATTTAGAAAGAATTAGAACATACCCATATAAGCCTTTTCGTGAAAACAATGAGAAAATTCTAAAATGCAAACATGAGGCACAATTTTCAAAAAGTTATTCTTAAATAAAAGACAAATTCTAAATATAACAATGGGATCCATATAGGCAATGTCGCTGGGAACAAAGAGCGTCCTGTTTCTTCTTGCTATTTCAATTTCACAAACTAGGAAAGGAAGCAAGCACCATTTAGCTGGTCTTAATATACTTCACAAGTCTGATAATTTCAGAAAGAGAAATCTATGTGAGTTATAATTGTGTTCATTTATTCATTCAGCAAATATTTATCAAACATCTGATTAATATCATGATTCTGGCTCTCTTCTGGGCTCTGGGGAAGGGGAAGGAGAAGGAGTTTGTGGATATTAAATTAGAGATACCTATTTTAGATATTATTTTGGATAATGAGTGGGCAGTTGAGTATATAGATCCAGAGTTCAAGGATAAGATTTGGGTTGAAGATACAAATTTGGGACTCCTCTGCACATCTAGATGTTCTTTAAAATTGTGGGATTGCATGGTCTCACCTAGTGAATGACTGTAGATAAATAAGCATTCTGAGAACTGAGCCCATGCATACTTCAATCTTTTTATTTTTATTTATTTATTTTTTGAGATGGAGTCTCGCTCTGTCGCCCAGTCTGGAGTGCAGTGGCCATATCTCAGCTCACTGCAAGCTCCGCCTCCCAGGTTCACGCCATTCTCCTGGCTCAGCCTCCCGAGTAGCTGGGACTACAGGCGCCCGCCACCGCGCCCGGCTAGTTTTTTGTATTTTTTAGTAGAGACGGGGTTTCACCATGTTCGCCAGGATGGTCTCTATCTCTTGACCTCGTGATCCACCCGTCTCGGCCTCCCAAAGTGCTGGGATTACAGGCTTGAGCCACCGCGCCCGGCCTGCATACTTCAATCTTTAGTGATCAAGCTGATGAAGAACCAACAAAGGAGACCAATAAGGCATGCCTAGTAAGGCAGGAATAAAGAGTGTGTCACAGGGGTCTGAGATGTCAGTTATATGAAATGTAGTTGATTGATGAAGTAAGGTGACCCCTGAGAACTGACCATTGGATTTTAGCAACATGAAAGTTATTGGTAACCATGTGTTATGGACTGAATTAGGGTTTCCCAAAATTCATGTGCTGAGGCTCTAACCACCCAGTACCTCAGAATGTAACTGCATTGTATTATAGATAGGGTCTTTGAAGAGGTAACTAACTTAAAATAGGTTCATTAGGGTGGCCCCTAATCCAATATGACTAGTATCCTTACAAAAAGAGGAAATTGGGACACAAACATGCACCCATATTTGAGAAACCCATCAAAAAAGATGGCCATCTGTAAGCCTAGGAGAGAGGCCTTAGAAGAAACCTATCCTGTTGATGTGTTGATTTTGGACTTTTTTAGCCTCCAGGGTGATGAGAAAATCAGTTTCTGTTTTTGAGCTACCCAGTCTGTGGTACTTTATAAGGCAGCCCTAGATAACTAATACGTCATGGGAAAAGCTGTCTTGAAAGAATTGTGGGAATAGTAGTCTGATTGGTTCAAGAGAGAATATAAGGATAGGAAATGGAAAAAAGTATAGGGAAACAGATATATTGATTTTTTCCTGGAAGGGAAAAGGAGTAAACTTTTTTGAAGATTAACAACAGCATATTTGTATATGATGGAAGTGATCTAGATCTAGTGTGTGTGGGGGGATAGATGATGCAAGGGGGACAAGGGGAGAGAGAGAGAGAGAGAGACTTTGACCTTGAGTAGGCAAGAGAAGGAGTTGGCCTTTGTTGTATAAAATCCTGTTCTTCCCCTAATAGCAAGAAAAAGATGTATACACATGGTGATAGCATGTGGAAGTTCTTTTCTTATTCTGCCTATTTTCTCTCTACCGTAGGAAGCGAGATCCCACTGAGATTGAGGAATGGATGAAACTTGAAGTGTTGAAAAGAGATTAATTTGTGTCCTAGATATTCAGGGGTCAGAGATGCCTAGAGGGTTGTATCTTGCAGAACTCTGGAGGGAGGCATTTACATAGACCAGTCAGCAAGGAAGTGGTGGCAGCTCTGCCTATGAACATGTGCTGGTCAGATTCCCTGCTGTTGGAAACTTGATTGACTAGTGCCCTCAGCTTCTGCCATCCTAGATTCACAAACACATTTGCACCAAAAGCCATGCTCCCCATGGACTGCTCTCACTTAGCGACTAAGCACAGAGTAGAAGGAGAATTAATGCAGGTTCATTCCTGGGAGATGGGGGACTCCTCCATTGTGTGAGTTTGGCTGTAGGACAATCTTATCAAGCCCTGGCAAAACTTTCTTAAAACTGTAGTTTAAGAATTTTTCTACCTACTCTTTTTCCTCCACTTCTCCTTTGTAGATGTCAGGTTTGCACCTTAGTCTGAATTCTATCTCTGCCTTTTATAGCTTCTTCCCCATTTTGTTTTGCATGACTTTCCCTAATAAACCTCTTGCACATCTAATACTGTTCTGATGTCTGCTTCTTGGAAGTCTGTACTTCCAGGTAGTACCAGGAGTGGTCTTAAAAAACAGGTGATAAGATGGGATTTAGGGTTTAGGACTTACTCATCCTATCAGGCAAAGAAGACCTCAATGTGAGTACTATTTGGTGCAGAAATAGTCTCTTACACAATTTTGTGGCCTAGTTGCTGAAGATACTACAAGTGGTGGCCTGGGAAAATATCCCAGTTGAATGAACTGTCCATGCAGTTAGAATGATTCAGTCATTTCAAAGATACAGAAGGAACAATACCTACAAAGAGTTGGTTAGTTACTAGTAAGTTGTAGATAAATAAAAATATACTGAGGGCCATTGATAAGCAGTTGAAGGCTAAGTGTAAGAGGCATGTTTGGCAGCTTACAATGAGGCCCTTATCTCTTATAGTGAAAGAACAAAGAGTAGACATAACTGAGCAATGAAAAGAAATTTTGATAGCTAGTGGTGTTGCTGAGACTCTGAGCCATTTAAATATCTGACAAAGGCAGGTCTATTAGTATAAAGTCAGGACCCTTGTTGAAAAACCTGGGATACTTAAACATGGGATAGAAGATATCTGAATGTCTGCTTCTGAAAATTTTGGCTATACAAACACGACTGAACACTCAGAAATTTCAAAGGTATTCCACCTGTAAGAGCTGGCTCATCTTCCATGCTAAAAGATGCTACAGAATACTCTTCCTAAAAAGCAACAAATGCAGCCCATAGCAGCTGCCCCATCTTCTCCCCTGGGTGGCAGGCTGATAACAAAGGTTAAATCCCAGCAAGATCTAGATGCAGACATGACAGGCCTGATAAAAAAGAAAAGGGATCAGTCATGAAAGAAACTACATAAATTAGTTAGATGGATTAATAGCAGATTAGGTCTATGGATGAAAAGATTAATAAACTTGAGGAAATAACAATGGAAACTACCCAAAATAAGACTCAGAGTAAATAAGAGCTGAGAAAAAAGAGAACAAAACTGTAGAGCAAATTCAAGTAGTGTAATATATGTATTATTGGAGTACTTGAAGGAGATAAGATGAGGGGCAGGAACAGAAAATGAATTTAAGATATTTTAAAAAATAATTATTCAGTTGGTAAATGAATAAATAAATTGTGGTACATCCATACAATGAAATATTATTCAGTACTAAAAAGAAATGAGCTATCAAGACAAAAAAGACCCGAGGAAGCCCTAAATGCGTATTTCTATGTGAAGGAAACCAATCTGAAAAGGCTATACACTGTGATTCCAACTATATGACCTTTTGGAAAAGGAAAACTATAGAGACAATGAAGAGACCAGTGGGTACCAGGGGCTAGAGAGCACAGAAGATTTTTAGGGCAGTGAAACTGTTACGTATGATACTATAATGCTAGATATATGTTATTATGCATTTGTTAAAACCCATAGGACGTGCAATGTCAAGAGTGAATCTAATGTAACCTATGGATTTGGGGTAATAATCATGTTTTAATGTAAATTAATGAATTGTAACAAATGTATTGCTCTGGTGGAGGATGTTGACAATGGGGAAGGCTGTGCATGTTTGGGGACAGGAAGTATAAGAGAACTCTAATTTCTGTTAAATTTTCCTGTGAAACTAAAACTGCTCTAAAACATAAAATCCACTTAAAAATAATAGTAGAAAAAATTTACAAATTTTGTGAAAATTATCAACTCATGGGTCTAAGAAGCACAATGAACCTTAAACACAAGAAACATGAAGATAATTATACCAAAGTATAATCGAATTTCTTAACATCAGTGATAAAGGGAAACTCTTAAAACTAGCCAGAGAAAAAGGGTACATTAAATATAGATGAGAAAAAGAAAGGAATGACAAAGTTTCCTGGTAGGAAACAATGGAATGCCTGATCCACACGTACAGAATCTTGTAGAGCACAGATTTAAATCAAGTGGGAGGTTGCACATCACAACAAAGGTGGTATAGAAATGGAGCCATGACCATGGGATCCACTGATCACATATCACAACATCTAGAAAAAATATACTTCTAAAGATAGAGTGGCAGAGTCAGCTCAGAGGCAAGAATTTAAAAGGATGGAATGCCATCCTTTGGGATATAGTATATACATAAACTTAGAGACATATCTATGGCATAATTGCACAAATAGGAAGAATATATGGATCTGGGAGCCAAAGTAGGAGTGATCTCACTTAATATTATTCCCCAAAATCTGCTGGAGAGTATTTGCTTCATATACCTGCAACTCTGGGCTCTTCAGGGTTGGAGGGCCGAATCCCAATGAGGGCATGTTTTTGCAAAGGGACTGATCAGGGTCGCATTGAACTATAATATATAGCTACCACTAGGGCACTTTACACTGCTTGTGTTGAGAACCAGCAGCTGAGGCATCATCATCAAAGCCAGAGTAATTGACTCTGATAATCAGGAGGCTGTAAGGCTGAATTTACACTGTGTGGCAGGAGGGAATACATAGAGAATCTCAGTTGCAGGTTAGAGATTACAACTGTAATTAAAAGTCTAAAATGTGTATAGATGCTAGCATAATAGAAATAAGAAAATACGTCAAATACGTATGGTTACCTAAATCTTTTTTGAGTAATTTAGGGGAGGAACAGGAGATTATTTAGTCAACTTACTAGGGAAAGACATTGTCAGCAAAAATAAAATGTTCAGTTAACCATAGCCTTAAGTCTTGTATCAATCAAAGGAAGAATAAGGGAATAACTTCCTATTAATTATCACTTAGTTCTACTTGTCTAGAGAATACTTGTTTGGTGACATACCACTAATAACTGTTGTATGAAATTAGATCTATTTCTGACAGATGAGCTTTCATTTTTTTATGTTTTTAGACATGCTATTCTTTCCCCTTGTTGTAGCCTTGAGTGGAATGAGCTTAAGATATGGAAGACTTTATGTTTTTTTTCTGGGATTCTCTGAATATTTAACAATTCTTTTTTAATATTAAAGAGAAATAATGATTAAGATGCCACATGAGTTTTGATATTTGCCAATCTTGAGAAAAAAATATATTTTCTCAGTTTTCTCCCCAACTTAGATATGATCATTTGATGGATTAAGGTATTTCCTATTTTGTGGAAAAATCTTGCCGTATTAGGTTTTCTTTATAGTCATTTTCTCTAGGCTATTTTTATATAAGTGGTTGCCTACCTCATTATCACAACTTAAAGATTTAAGAACAAAGCACACATTTAATATTTTATACACTCAGTGCGGAACCATTATTCAGCCTATCCAGTCATGATTAGTCATTGTCCATTTGACTTGCCTGGAAGAGACAGAAATCTTTATTACTCTGTGTAAATAAAATATCACATCAAAAATAAAATCTAACAAAAGGAATGCTTTACTATGTGCCAGTGACTCTTTTAATTACTTTGTAAGTATTTTCACTTAACTTTCAAATCATCTTATGAGATAGGTACTGTCATTAACTCTATGTTACCAATGAGGAACCTGCTGCACAGCTACTACAGGTAGGGGGATTTGGGCTCAGAGCCTCTGCTCTTTCCTATTGTAGCCTATGACCCACAAGTATTAAGAATATGATGCAAGAACTGTGCGGACCAGACCTGGCAGCCTTGCTCAGTTCAGCATAGCGGAGAGGATCGGAGCGGATCGGAGTGGATCCGAGCGGATCGCAGCGGATCGGAGCACACCTGAGCACACCGGAGCAGGCTCATCGCGAGGGTGCTGCGAGACCATGGAGAACAGATACACATATGAAGACTATAAGAACACTGCAGAATGGCTTCTGTCTCACACTAAGCACCGACCTCAAGTTGCAATAATCTGTGGTTCTGGATTAGGAGGTCTGACTGATAAATTAACTCAGGCCCAGATCTTTGACTACAGTGAAATCCCCAACTTTCCCCGAAGTACAGTGCCAGGTCATGTTGGCTGACTGGTGTTTGGGTTCCTGAATGGCAGAGCCTGTGTGATAATGCAGGGCAGGTTCCATATGTATGAAGGGTACTCGCTCTGGAAGGTGACATTCCCACTGAGGGTTTTCCACCTTCTGGGTGTGGACACCCTGGTGGTCACCAATGCAGCAGGAGGGCTGAACCCCAAGTTTGAGGTTGGAGATATCATGCTGATCTGTGACCATATCAGCCTACCTGGTTTCAGTGGTCAGAACCCTCTCAGAGGGCCCAATGATGAAAGATTTGGAGTTCGTTTCCCTGCCATGTCTGATGCCTAGGACCGGACTATGAGGCAGAGGGCTCTCAGTATGTGGAAACAAATGGGGAAGCAACGTGAGCTACAGGAAGGCACCTATGTGATGCTGGCAGGCCCCAGCTTTGAGACTGTGGCAGAATCTTGTCTGCTGCAGAAGCTGGAAGCAGATGCTGTTGGCATGAGTATAATACCAGAAGTTATCGTTGCACGGCACTGTGGACTTCGAGTCTTCGGCTTCTCACTCATCACCAACAAGGTCATCATGGATTATGAAAGCCTGGAGAAGGCCAACCACGAAGAAGTATTAGTGGTTGGCAAACAAGCTGCACAGAAATTGGAACAGTTGGTCTCCATTCTTATGGCCAGCATTCCACTCCCTGACAAAGCCAGTTGACCTGCCCTGGAGTGGTCTGGCGACTCTCACGCAAGATCCAAGTAGCTGCTACCTTCTTTGACCCCTTGCTGGAGTCACGTGCCTCTGTCCTTAGGTTGTAGCAGAAAGGAAAAGATTTCTATCCTTCACCTTTCCCACTTTCTTCCACTAGACCCTTCTAGTGCCAGATCCTCTTCTCACAGCTGGGATCACAGGTGTGAGCATAGTGAGACGTTGGCGCTACAAAATAAAGCTGTTCTCATTTCTGTTCTTTCTTATACCAGAGCTGGAGCCCATGCCCTACTACACATCTGTGGAGGTGCCCAGGATTTGACTTGGGCCTTAGAACTTTGCACAGCAGCTGCTACTAGCTTTTTGAGATAATACATTCCTGGGGGCTCTGTTCTGCCTTATCTAAATCACCAGAGACCAAACAAGGACTAACGCAATACCTCTTGGACTTTATTTAATGTCATAATGTTGTCAGAATAAAGAGAAAGATGAAAAAAATATGATGCAAGTTATTGAAATTATTGAAATACCCATTCTTCTGCCAAAAATCCTCTTTAAAAGTAAGTATGAGCTGTAACAAAAAGAAGCATACAAATAAGTCTCTAAAATGTGAAATATTTTTTATTGATTTTAGACTGTAAATCTAAGAGTTTCTGTGTAGTTTTGTTAGAAAATATACATGGTGAAAATAAAAAAAAAATTGCTTTTTATTATGTTAGTAAAAGCAAAGACTTTGTATAACATCTAATAAAATTCTGAAGAAAAGATTTCCCACCTGTAATTTGCAATCTTTCATTTGCTTATAAATACTACAATATTTCTATTAACAGATCATATAGTCCTTGGAGACTATCTCAAACTAGTAACATATTTTGACTATCAGTTAGTATAAACTTTCACTTGTTTTGTATTCTCTCCTTTTTTTCATATATATATATATATGGATATTTGAAATTTAATCTCTTATACCTACTTTTAATCTCCTCCTGGAGAAAGATATTGGGTGCAAAAAGATACAGATTAATTTAAATATTATCATATGTATGTGATTCAATCAAATTATGTTAATACATACAGCATGACAGTTTCAATGTCCGTTTCCGGGTTTTCATGATTGATCTGTTATTTTGGGTATGATTCATCAGCTTATTTTTTTTTATTTGCATCTAGGTAAACAGGAGAAAGTACCCTCCTACCCAATGAGGAGTAAGGATGCATAGCTTAGATGAAATAGCTGGTCACTTAATAGTTTATAAATGAAATTTTATTCCCACGGCAGCATGAACAGGGTTTCTGAGGAATCACTATCCAGACCAGGATCTCCAGGTTCCTGCCTGATCCACACTGTCCTCCTTTAAGATACTCCACAACTCAAGTCAAAGTGAGAAAAAAAAGAAACAGAGAGTGACTCTGAAGGCTGTGCTTTTATTTATTTATTTTTTTAGTAAACTTTTATTTTAGGTTCAGGGGTGCATGTGCAGGTTTGGTGTATAGGTAAATTGCATGTCATGGGGGTTTGTTGTACAGATTATTTTACCACCCAGGTAACACGCATAGTACCTGATAGGCAGTTTTTCAATCCTCAACTTTTTCCCTCTCTTCACCCACAGGTAGGCCCTAGTGTCTGTTGTTCCTTTCTTTGTGTCCATATGTACTGGATGTTTAGCTCCCACTTGTGAGTGAGAACATGTGGTATTTGATTTTCTGTTCCTGTGTTAGTTCACTTAGGATAATGGCCTCCAGCTCCATCCATGTGACTGCAAAGGACATGATCTCATTCTTTTTTATGACTGCATAGTATTCCAAGAGGTGTATGTTCCACATTTTCTTTATTCAGTTGATGGACATTTAGATTGATTCCATGTCTTTGCTATTGTGAACAGTGCTGTGATAAACATACACATGCACATGTCTTTATGGTAGAACAACTTATATTCTTTTGGCTATATACCCCTAAATGGGATTTCTGGGTGGAATGGTAATTCTGCTTTAAGTTCTCTGAGAAATCGCCAAACTGCTTTCCACAATGACTGAACTAATTTACATCCCACCAGCAGCATACAAGCGTACACTTTTCTCCACAACCTTGCCACCTTGCCAGCATCTGTTATTTTTTTCCTTTTTTTTTTTTTTTTTTGAGACGGAGTCTCCCTCTGTCGCCCAGGGTGGAGTGCAGTGGCGCCATCTCGGCTCACTACAAGCTCTGCCTCCCGGGTTCACGCCCTTCTCCTGCCTCAGCCTCCTGAGTAGCTGGAACTACAGGAACCTGCCACCATGCCTGGCTAATTTTTGTATTTTTAGTAGAGATGGGGTTTCACCGTGTTAGCCAGGATGGTGTCGATCTCCTGACCGTGTGATCCACCCGCCTTGGCCTCCCAAAGTGCTGGGATTACAGACGTGAGCCACCGCGCCCAACCCATTTTTAGACTTTTTAATAACAGCCATACTGAAAGGTGTGAAAGGGTATCTCATTGTGGTTTTGATTTGCATTTCTCTAATGATTAGTGATGTTGAGCATTTTTTCATATGCTTCTTGGCCATGCATATGTCTATGTGTCTTCTCTTTTAAGAAGTATCTGTTCATGTCCTTTACCCATTTTTAATTTGTTTTTTTGTTTGCTTGTTGATTTAAGTTCCTTACAGATTCTGGTTATTAGACCTTTGTTGGATGCAGATTTTTTCTCCCATTCTATGGGTTGTCTGTTTACTTGGCTGATAATTTGTTTTGCTGTGCAGAAGCTCTTTAGTTTAATTCGGTCCCATTTGGTCAATATTTGTTTTTGTTGCAATTGCTTTTGGCATCTTTGTCATGAAATCTTTTCCAGGTCCTTTGTCCAGAATGATATTGCCTAGGTTATCTTCCAGAATTTTTTATAGTTTTAGGTTTCACTTTTAATCCATTTTGAGTTGATTTTTGTATATGATGTAAAGAAGGGGTCCAGTTTCAATCTTCTGCATATGGCTAACCAGTTATCCCAGTACCATTTATTAAATGGGGAGGCCTTTCCCCATTGCTTGTTTTTGCCAGCTATGTCAAAGATCAGATGGTTGTAGGTATGTGGCATTGTTTCTCAGCTCTCTATTCTGTTCTGTTTGTCTATATGTCTGTTTTTGTATCAGTACCATGGTGTTCTAGTTCCAGTAGGCTTTTAGCACAGTTTGAAGCCTAGTAACCCGATGCCTCCAGGTTTGTTCTTTTTGCTTAATATTACCTTGACTAGTTGAGCTAAGACTGAGCATTTCTAACTTGGGGATTTTTTTTTTTTTTTTGATTAAATATTTTAAAGACGGTCTTTCTTGGAAAAGAGGGAAATAGAACAGGAGGAATGAAAGATCTTTAGGTTAGTAATACAGTATTTGATATGAAGAAAAGCATATACACCTTTTATGTAGTGGCAGTTTTACTTTCAGAATCACTTAACTTTGCTTTATTAGGTAAGCCAGTTGAGATAATAAGAAAAAGCTATCCATTAGTATTGGAGTTTTTCAAAGTTTCTTATTATGGTAAACTATACGTAACATAAAATTTGCCACATTATCCATTTAAAGTGTACAGTTCAGTGGTATTAAGTAAATTTATAATGTTGTGTAACCATCACCACCATCCATCTCTCTGTAACTCTTTCCAGCTTGTAAAACTGAAACTTTGTACCCATTAAACAATAACTCCCCTTTCCTTTCTCCCCCAGCCCCTGACAGTCACCATTCTATTTTCTATCTCTACAATTTTAAATACTCTATCTCATGTAAGTGAGAGTAATATTTGTGTTTTTGTGACTGGCTTATTTCACTTAGCATAATGTCCTCAAGGTTTATTTATGTTGTAGCATATGTCAGAATTTACTTCCTATTTTAAAACTGAAAAATATCTCATTGTTTATATATTTTTTGCTTCTTCATTCCTCAGTCAGTGGATACTTGGGTTACTTTCATGTTTTAGCTATTGTAAATAAACCTTCTATCAAGCTGGTGTACAATATCTCTGCAATCCTGCTTTCAGATCCTTTGGGTATATACCTAGAAGTGGAATTGCTGGATTATATGGTAATTCTATTTGTAATTTTTTAAGAAACTGCCATACTGTTTTCCACAGTGGCGTATTTTAAATTCCCACCAACAGTGCACAAGGGTTTCAGTTTTTCCACATCCTTTCCAACACTTGTTATTTTTTCAGTTTTTAAAAATAGTAGCAATACTGATTGGTGTAAGGTGGTATCTCATTGTAGTTTTGATTTGCATTTTCCTAATGATTAGTGGTATTGAGCACATTTTCATGTACTTATTGGTCATTTGAATATCTTCTTTACAGAAATGTCTATTTAGGTTCTTTGCCCATTTTTTGAAATTGTACTTTAAGTTCTAGGGTACATGTGCACAATGTGCAGATTTTTTACATATGTATACATGTGCCATGTTGTTTTGCTGCACCCATTAACTCGTCATTTACATTAGATATTTCTCCTAATGGTATCCCTCTCCCATCCCCCTACCCCACAACAAGCCCTGGTGTGTGATGTTCCCTGCCCTGTGTCCAAGTGTTCTCGTTGTTCAATTCCCACCTATGAGTGAGAACATGCAATGTTTGGTTTTCTTTCCTTGTGATACTTTGCTCAGAATGATGGTTTCCAGCTTCATCCATGTCCCTACAAAGGACATGAATTCATCCTTTTTTATGGCTGCATAGTATTCCATGGTGTATATGTGCCACATTTGCTTAATCCAGTCTATTATTGATGGACATTTGGGTTGGTTCCAAGTCTTTGCTATTGTGAATAGTGCCACAATAAACATATGTGTGCATATGTCTTTATAGTCGCATGATTTATAATCCTTTGGGATTGCTGGGTCAAACGGTATTTCTAGTTTCTAGTTGGAGAATTGCTACACTGTCTTCTACAATGGTTGAACTAGTTTACACTACCACCAACAGTGTAAAAGCATTCCAGTTTCTCCATATCCTCTTTAGCACCTGTTGTTTCCTGACTTTTTAATGATCGCCATTCTAACTGGTGTGAGATGGTATCTCATTGTGGTTTTGATTTGCATTTCTCTGATGACCAGTCTTGATGAGCATTTTTTCATGTGTCTGTTGGCTGCATAAATGTCTTCTTTTGAGAAGTGTCTGTTCATATCCTTTGCCCAACTTTTGATGGGGTTGTTTCATTTTTTTCTTGTAAATTTGTTTCAGTTCTTTGTAGATTCTGGATATTAGCCCTTTGTTAGATGGGTAGATTGCAAAAATTTTCTCCCATTCTGTAGGTTGCATGTTCACTCTGATGGTAGTTTATTTTGTTGTGCAGAACCTCTTTAGTTTAATTAGATCCCATTTGTCTATTTTGGCTTTTGTTGCCATTGCTTTTAGTGTTTTAGTCATGAAGTCCTTGCCCATGCCAATGTCCTGAATGGTATTGCCTAGGTTTTCTTCTAGGGTGTTTATGGTTTTAGGTCTAACATTTAAGTCTTTAATCCCTCTTGAATTAATTTTTGTATAGGGTATAAGGAAGGGATCCAGTTTCAGCTTTCTACATATGGCTAGCTAGTTTTCTCAGCACCATTTATTAAACAGGGAATCCTTTCCTCATTTCTTGTTTTTGTCAGGTTTGTCAAAGATCAAATGGTTGTAGATGTGTAGTGTTATTTCTGAGGCCTCTGTTCTGTTCCATTGGTCTATATATCTGTTTTGGTACCAGTACCATGCTGTTTTGGTTACTGTAGCCTTGTAGTATAGTTTGAAGTCAGGTAGCATGATGCCTCCAGCTTTGTTGTTTTTGCTTACGATTGTCTTGGTTATATGGATTTGCCCATTTTTATTTATTTTTTTTTATTTTTTATTTTTTGCTGTTATTGAGTCAGGAGTTCTCTATACTTTCTGGATATTAATATCTTATCAGATATACTATTTGCAAATATTTTCTCCTATTCTCTGGGATGCCTTTTTATTCTGTTAAAATTGTCTTTTGTTGTTGTTTTAAAATTTGTTATGAAGTCCAGTTTGTCTAATTTGTCCAAAATAGCTTTTGTACTATGTTTTCTTTTAAGAGTTGTATAGTTTTAGGTCTTCCACTTAGGTCATTTATCCATTTTGAGTTAGTTTATGATGTTAGGTGAGGGTCCAACTGTAGTCTTTTACAAGCAGATTTCCAGTTTCCCCAGCAGCATCTGTTGAAAAGATTGCCCTTTGTCCTTTCCTCTTGGTACTTTTCCAAAAAAATCATTTGACTGTATATGTGATGGTTTATTTCTAGGCTCTGTGTGTGTGTGGTCTGTATGTCTGTCTTTATGCTAGTACCACACTGTTTTGATTACTCCATATTTGTAATAAGTTTAAAATCAGGAAGTATATGTCCTCCAGCTATATTCTTTTTCAACATTATTTTGGTTATTTGAAGTCACTTGAGATTTGATATAAATTTTAGGATAGGCTTTTCTATTTCTGCAAAAAACATCATTGGGATTTTGATAGGGATTGCATTGGATCTGTAGGTCATTTTGGGTAGTATTGACAGCTTAACAGTATTAAGTCTTCCAATCCATGAACATAAAATGTGTTTTCATTTATTTATGTCTTCTTTTTTTTTATTATTATACTTTAAGTTCTAGGGTACATGTGCATAACGTGCAGGTTTGTTACATATGTATACTTGTGCCATGTTGGTGTGCTGCACCCATCAACTCGTCAGCACCCATCAATTCATCATTTATATCATGTATAACTCCCAATGCAATCCCTCCCCCCTCCCCCCTCCCCATGATAGGCCCCGGTGTGTGATGTTCCCCTTCCTGAGTCCAAGTGATCTCATTGTTCAGTTCCCACCTATGAGTGAGAACATGCGGTGTTTGGTTTTCTCTTCTTGTGATAGTTTGCTAAGAATGATGGTTTCCAGCTGCATCCATGTCCCTACAAAGGACGCAAACTCATCCTTTTTTATGGCTGCATAGGGATGGATTAGAGACTTAAATGTTAGACCTAATACCATAAAAAACCCTAGAAGAAAATCTAGGTAGTACCATTCAGGACATAGGCATGGGCAAGGACTTCATGTCTAAAACACCAAAAGCAATGGCAGCAAAAGCCAAAATTGACAAATGGGATCTAATTAAACTAAAGAGCTTCCGCACAGCAAAAGAAACTACCATCAGAGTGAACAGGCAACCTATAGAATGGGAGAAAATTTTTGCAATCTACTCATCTGACAAAGGGCTAATATCCAGAATCTACAAAGAACTCAAACAAATATACAAGAAAAAAACAAACAACCCCATCAAAAAGTGGTCAAAGGATATGAACAGACATTTCTCAAAAGAAGACATTCATACAGCCAACAGACACATGAAAAAATGATCATCATCACTCACCATCAGAGAAATGCAAATCAAAACCACAATGAGATACCATCTCACACCAGTTAGAATGGCAATCATTAAAAAGTCAGGAAACAATGGGTGTTGGAGAGGATGTGGAGAAATAGGAACACTTTTACACTGTTGGTGGGATTGTAAACTAGTTCAACCATTATGGAAAACAGTATGGCAATTCCTCAAGGATCTAGAACTAGATGTACCATACGACCCAGCCATCCCACTACTGGGTATATATCCAAAGGATTATAAATCATGCTGCTATAGAGACACATGCACACGTATGTTTATTGCGGCACTATTCACAATAGCAAAGACTTGGAATCAACCCAAATGTCCATCTGTGACAGACTGTATTAAGAAAATATGGCACATATACACCATGGAATACTATTTATGTCTTCTTTAATGACTTTCAGAATGTTTTGTAGCTTTCATTACACAAATGTTTTATCTGCTTGGTTAATCTTACTATTTTATTTTTTGGATGCTATTGCAAGTGGAATTGCTTTCATAACTTCCTTTTCAGATTGTTCATTGTGTATAGAAATAAAACTGATTTTGTGTATTGGCTTTGTTTCTTGCTCCTTGTCTAAATTCATTTATTAACTCTAACATTTTTGTGTGGAATATTTAGGGCTTTCTACTTATAAGATCATAATATTTGTGAACAGAGATTATATTACTTCCTTCTTTACAATTTGGATGTCTTTTTATTTCTTTTCCTAGTCTAATCCTCTGTTTAAAATTTCCAGTGCTTTGTTGAATAGAAGTGGTGAAAGAGGGCATCCTTGTTTTCTTCCTGATTTTAGAATAAAAGCTCTCAGTCTTTCACCATTGAGTGTGATATTTCTTGTGAATTTTTCAAACGTGGCTTTTATATTTATTTATTTATTTTTGAGACAGAGTCTGACTCTGTCACCCAGGTTGGAGTACAGTGGCACGATCTCAGCTCACTGCAACCTCCACCTCCCAGTTCAAGCAATTCTCATGCTTCCGTCTCCCGAGTAGCTGGGATTACAGGTGCCTGCCACCACACCATGCTAATTTTGTATCTTTAGTAGAGACGAGGTTTTGCTGTTTTGGCCAGGCTGGTCTCGAATTCCTGACCTCAGGTGATCCACCCTCCTCGGCCTCCCAAAGTGCTGGGATTACAGGCTGAGCCACCACTTTCAGCCAAAACACAGATTTTATTATATTGAGATTGTTTCCTTCTATTCCTAGTTCATTTAGTATTTTTCATCATAGTGGGTGTTGAATTTTGTTAAATGCTTTTTTCTTAGATCATGTGGTTATCTTCTCCCCCTCCTTCTGTTCATTTGGTGTATTACATTGGCTGATTTTCAAACGTTAAGCTATCCTTGCATTTAAGACAAAAAACACCACTTGATCATTGTGTATTATCATTTAATATGCTGCCAAATTTGCTTTAGTAATATTTTGTTGAGGACTTTTGCATCAGTGCTAATAAGAGACATTGGTCTGTAGTTTTCTTATGGTGTCTTTGTGTGGCTTTGGTATCCTATGAGGTAATGCTGGCCTCATAGAATTTGCCAGGAACTCTACCCTCCTCTCTAATTTTTGAGAAAAGATTGAGAATGGTTGGTATTAGATATTCCTTAAAAGTTTGGTAGAATTCCCTATGAGGCCATCCAGTGCTTTTCTTTGTTAGGAGATTTTTTTTTTTTTGTTCCTGATTCAATCTCCTTACTATTTTAAGTCTATTCAGAGATTTATTTATTTGTGATTTACATTTTATATTTCTAGGAATTTGTCCATTATATTTAGATTATCCAAATTCTTGGGATACAATTGTTTATAGTAGTCACTTGTAATTCTTTCAGTTTCTATGGAATGGGTAGTAAAGTCCCTATTTTTATTTCTAATTTTACCAATTTGAACCTTCTCTCTTCTTACTTCATCTAGCTAAAGGTTTGTCAAATTTGTTGATCATTTCAAAGAACCAGCTTCTGGTTTCATTGATTTTCTCCTTTTTTTTTTTTTTTTGCCATTCATTATTTTATTTATCTCTGCCATAATCTTTGTTATTTCCTTCCTTATGTTAGCTTTGGGTTTTGTTTGTTCTGATTTTTATAGTTTATTAAGGTTGTTGATTTGATATCTTTCTTGTTTTCTAATATAAATATTTTCAAATTTCCCTCTTAGAAATGTTTTCTCCTATTCCTAGTTTGTTGAGTTGAGTACTTTTTATCATAAAAGGGTGTTGAATTTTGTCAAATGCTCTTTTCTTAGCATTTGCTTTGCCCCACACTTTTGGGTTTGTTGTGTTTTTATTGTCATTGATCTCTAAGCATTTTTCCATTTCTCTTCTGATATTTTCTCTGATCCCTTTGCTATTTGATAGTGTGCTGTTGAGTTTCCAAATATTTAGGAATTTTTCAGTTTTACTTCTATTTTTGATTTGTAACTTTATCCTATTTTGATAAGAAAAACATACTTTGTATTATTTCTGTCTTCTTACATTTGTTGAGAACAAATTATGGCCTAACATATGGTCTATTCTGAAAAATGTTCCATGAGCATTTGAGAAGAATGTGTATACCATTGTTGTTGGGTGAAGTGTTCTGCATCTGTATGTTAGATCTATTTGATTTATTGTGTTATTTAAGTTCTTTACTTCCTTTATCTTCTGTCTAGCTGTTCCACCCGTTATTGAGAATGGACCTATAAAGTCTCCAACTATTATTATAGAATTGTTTATTTCTCTTTTCAATTCTGTCAGTTTTCTCTTCATATATTTCGATAATCTGTTATTGGGTGTGCAAATGCTTATAATTTTTATAAGCATTTTCTATGCATTTCTATTAATTTTTATAAGCATCTTTCTATGTTAAAGCTTACCTTAGCATATAATGTTCCTTCTCCCTTGTAAACTTTTTTGTTTGAAAGTGTATGTTGAGTAATATTATAGCCCTTGCTACTCTGTTTTGATTACTATTTACATGGAGTATCTTTTCCCATCCTTTCATTTTCAGTCTATTTGTGTCTTTGGATCTAAAGTTAGTGTCTTATAGAGAGCATATAGTTGAATCATGTACCTCTATTAATTCTTCCAATCTCTGTCTTTTGAATGGAGAGTTTAAACCATTTACATTTCGAGTAACTACTGATAAGAAGGGATTTGGTTATTTTACTGTTTGTCCTCTATATGCCAGATAGCTGTTTTGTCCCTCATTTCCTTTTGTATTTAGTTAATTGATTTTCTTTTGGTATAATATGTTGTTTTTAATTTCCTTTTGTGTATATCTTGTAACTATTTTCTTTTAGGTTACCATGAGAATTACATTTAAAATCCTAAAGTTTTCTCACTCTAACTTGAATTTCTACCAGGTTAACTTCAATAACATACAGAAACTCTGTTTCTTTATAGCTTCCTCACCACTGCTTTTTGTTATTTATGTCACAAAATTATATATTTACACACTGTGTACCCAAAAACTTAAGCTAATAATTATTTTAAATATCCCAGTTTCTGAAATTACCTAGAAAACAAAAAGTGGAATTACAAAGCATTTTTACAATAAAATTAGCTTTTGTAATTGCTAGTGTATTTACCTTTATTAAGAATGTTTTTCTTCATACAGTTTTCCGTGACTATACAGTGTCTTTTCCTTTTGCTGTGCAGGACTCCCTTGAGCATTTCCTGCAGGGCAGGTCTAGTGGTTACAAACTCCCTCAGCCTTTTTCTACCTGGAAATATCTTACACTCTCCCTCATTCTGAAGGACAATTTTGCCAGATATAGGATTCTTGTTTTGCAAGCTTTTTTTTCCTTTTAGCACTTTGACTATATTGGCTACTGCCTTCTAGCCTCCAAAGTTTCTGATGAGAAATCTGCTGCTAATCTTATTAAGGATCTCTTATACGTGATGAGGTGCTTCTATTTTGCTGCTTTTAAGATTCTCTTTGAGTTCATCTTACTTGAGGTTTGTTGAGCTTCTTGATGTTTACATTCATGTAATTAATCAATTCATGTAATTCGTCAATTTTGGGAAGTTTTCAGCCATTATTGTTCAAAATTCTCTCTGTCTCTTTCTCTCTTTTTGCCTTTTGGTATTCCCCCAATATGTATTGGTTCACTTGATGGTGTTCCACAAGTCTTTTAGGCTTTGTTTACTTTCATTCAATTCACTTTTTTTCTGTTCCTCAGACTAAAAAATTCTTATTGTCTTATCTTCAGGTTCACTAATTCTGTTTTTGTTCTGCCTGATTAAATCTGCCTTTGAATCCCTCTAGTGAAGTTTTCATTTTAGTTATTGTACTTTTCAGCTCCAGAATTTCTCTTTTATTTCTTTTTAAGTTTTCTATCTCTTTATTGATACTTCAATTTTTTGTTTATAAATTGTTGGATTTTTTCTCTCTTTTTTTTTCTTCACATCTTCCTTCAGTTGTTTGAGTATCTTTAATGCAATTGTTTTAAATTCTTTGTCTGGTATATCTGCTATCAGGTCTTTTCCAGAGATAATTTCTGATTTTTTCTTTTTTATTTCTCCTTTGCCTGGGCCATATTTTTCTGTTTCTTTGTGTGCCTTATAATTTTTTAGTCAAAACTGAATGTCTGAATCTAATAATGTGGGAACGCCAGAAATCAGATTCCCTAAAGTTTGCTGGGTTTTGTTATGGTTTTATTGATTATTTTTATTTTTTAATTGTTTTCTGGTGATCTCTGTGTGAAGGATTGTCCTGAGGTATAAACTTAAAGTCCTCTTGGGTCTTTCCTTAGTCTTTCACTGGGCATGCATGGTCACTTTCTAATTTTCCCTAGATGCAGTTGTGTTTTAAAAATTCCCTAGTCTTTAGTCTGGCTTTCAAAAGACAATAAAGAAAAAAAAAATAGATGGGGGGAAAAGAGCACTAGCCTTGTAAATCTCCTGGAAGTCACTTCAGTGAAAGAGAAAAGAGCTTGTAACAATGAGGGGAGGTGCAGCAACAATGGCCACTTACCTTTTTGCACCTGTGTGATCAGAAGCAGCAATTAGGAATCAGAGCACAGATCCCAAATATTTGGAGAAAAGGGTACCTCTTTTTTTTCCTGCCCATTCTGGCTCCAGCAAGCTGTTTGCAAGCTGCTCCAGGAACACACAGCTGCCTGCCATGTGGATGAGGGGTGCAGAATGAGTAGCTGCTACAGTATTTAGAGTCAAAATGGACTGAAATTAGCCACAATTTACCATCCCAGTCTTCCCCTGGAAGTTGCAAACTTTTAATAGACTCCAGAATTTCAAAATAATTATGTCAGAGAAGTTCTTCCAGTAAAATTGTTGTCTCTGTAAGGAGACAGATTTCTGATGCTTCCTACTCTGCCATCTTCTCAGAATTCTCTATCAGAATTTAATTTCTCTTAGACATCAGTATGCAAATTGGAAGTGAACTCCTGCTACTAATGAACAACCTGGGATGGGAGGTGATGGTAGATGGGACAAACAAGGTTTACATCCTTATTTCTGATGCTGAACAGGAGGAAAAAAGATTCTAAAAATCCTTGTTTCAATAAAAATTTAGAGTCATCTCCAGTTTTTGGTTACTCACCATCTACTCTTGCTATGAAAATGTTACTGGACTGCATTATAATTAAACCCCACTCCAAGAGGAACAATGAGCCTTATATCCACTGCCTCTGTCCCCCAGCCTGAGGGAAGACACCCTAGCTGAGAGATAAACCTCTCATAAAACCACAAGTGACAGATAGAGGAGGTAGGGGGTGGGACTTTTCTCTTCTACTTTGTTCTTTGGAACAAAAAAAATTGTCCTTTGCAGTAGTGACTCGTGTCTGGAATCCCAGCAATTTGGGGGATGAGGTGGTCAGATCACTTGAAGTTAGGAGTTCAAGACCAGTCTAGCCAACGTGGTGAAACTCTGTCTCTACTGAAAATACAATAATTAGCTGAGCATGGTGGTGCGCACCTGTAATCCCAGTTACTTGGGTGGCTAAGGTGAGGCAGGGGAATCCCATGAACCTGGGAGGTGGAGGTTGCAGTGAGCCAAGGTGGTGCCACTGCGCTCCATCCTGGGTGAGAGAGCAAGACTCTGACTCAAACAACAACAACAACAACAACAACAAAACAACGAATTGGCCTTTGTTTCAAGAGTTTGGGCTTGATGAGTATTCAATTTTGCTGTGTATTTAACTGGACTAGGATAAACTGTCCTTGAGTATTTATTCCTCTAGGTAACTCAAATCATCTGGAAAAATTATATGGTGTTTCTTAATATTCAAATTGATTTTTTTTAAAGTGTAATTTTCTATCAATAGAAAAGCATCAACTTGCTTCTCCAGCAGTCATCTTCATTGCTGCAAATGGCAACTCCAACTTTTCTAGTTGCTCATGCCAGAATATTGGCATAATTTCTGACTTCTTGTTTCTTTTATATCCCACATTACACCTATTGGCAAATATGAATGTTCAAACTATACCCAGAAATCTGTCACTTCCTACCTCTTTTGTTGCTACTATTCTGGAACAAGCTGCCATCCTTTCTCACTTCAAGGGTATTGCAGCAGCCTTTCTACTGTCTCTCTGATTCCACTCTTGCCCATCCACTGTTTTTTCTCAACACAGTGTCCAGAGAAATCCTTTCACAATGTAGTTCAAACATGTTATTTCTCTGCACAAAATCCTTCAACAGCTTCCCATCTTAAGAGCTTCCTTTCTTGCATCCTATCATTTCTCTAACTATGCGGAGTCCAACTTCAGGGTCTCTTAGAGTCGAATTTGTTATTCCCAGTTCCACTTAAGTTGCTCCTTCAGATATCTACTTTATTGTCTTGATTCCTAATCTTTGTTCAAATATCACCTTCACAAGGAGGACTTCACATTGTCTAGAAAAAAATATATCCTTTTCTCTGTCCTCATTCCCACCTCACTGGACCTATCTTTCTCTTCTTACTCTTTGCTCATGACACCTATTATCATCTGAAATACCATATGATAACTTATTTATTTAGTGTGTCTGTTCTCTGTATCAAAATAGAAGTGTCACAAGAACAGAAACCTTGTTTTGTGCACTATTGTATCTCCACTGCCCTCAAGTATCTAGATCATAATGAGAGCCTGGGGAACATTTTATTGAATTATCTATTGAAGTTTTATAATGTTATCTTAGGCTTTCCTACAGATATTTCTAAGTTCTTAAAAATGTGTGCTCATTACTACAAAGAGGACCAGACAAGGGAATGTGAACAGATGATTGAAAATCCATCCGCCTTGGGGAAATGATTCAACAGAAATGCTATAATTGTACTGAAAATATAAGAATGTCTTCATGGAGAAATCTAGCGTCTGCATTAACACAGCTAAATGTTGCCACTGGTGGCAGTTTAGCTTTGTGTCTGGAGTATATACTAACTAATTCATTATTTTTTGAAGCAATACTTCTAGATTTAATTTAACCAAAGAGGTAAGTTTGTAAACAGCATCATGGAAGTAAATGTAGTACTGATGAGGAAAATAGGAGTACTTGAGAAAAATGTCAGTTGGGTATAATGACTCTGTGATTATGAAATATGATAATAAAGATATGCTGTTGCTTTGAATAACTTCAAAGATTAAATCTGTACAGGATGTTCTTCTTTCTCTTTTCTGTTGTCATCACTAAAATAGCACATTTAAAAAAATTACCTTGGAATGCAATGACCTAACTAAAGACCGTTTATCAGAAAAAAAGTCTACTTACCTCTCGTCTCTCTCACTCACCCCAGTTTCCTTCTCCAGATACCCTAACCCTGCTTCCAGTAACCCTTTATCTTCATCCATTTTCTTTGCTCCCTTTCACATTAGTAGCCTCACTTTACCCTTGTGACTTCTTGATCAGCTACTTCAGTATTACTCTCGCTACCATACTGACTTCCCCACCTTCAACAATATGCTTGATGTTTTTTCTATACCTTAACTTCTCATATCTAGTCCACAGCCATGAGTCACATCTTGGCTGGACACCAACATTTTTTCCTCTTTTATTCACTTTCATTTATATTTCGTCTCCGATCTTCAATGCCTCAACTAATAATAGTGCCTAACTAAGTCTTTGTGAAGAAGGTTAATCATTCTTCCTGCATCTCTCTTTCCATATAGTTCAGGAAAATGGATTTTTTCTTTTTTTGCTGAGATTCTGTTCAACATTTGCCAATCTCATCTTATGCTGTCCCAATTCTTTTGGGATTACTTTCATGTTTTGTCCTCTTCCTTGCAAACATTATTTCTCTCTCTCTATCTCCTTAGGATTTTTCTATCCTCAAGTATGTTCAGTAGGCCCAAATGATCATATCAAAACAAAACCAAACAATCAGAACTAAAATTGCACAAAGCCTTGAGAATCCTTATGGTCTTTATTTAACTGCTAATCTTTTAATGTAGAACTCAAGGATATAGACTCACTCAACATTTATACTTTTTATTTATGCTTACACTTTATAAATTATTTCTCCCCATGTGCCTGAAACCACTCATAGGAAACCACTTGCCAGTGTATCACCAATTACCTTCTTCTAGCCTTCCTTTAGTCTTCCCTTAATTATTTCATGAAAACCTACTTTATGCAAGGAAATTATATTAGGCAGTGAAGAGGCAGAATAAGGCAATAAACACACCAACTAACCCTAGATTGCTTCTAAGTAGAAAGGCTACGTTATTTATTTAATGTTGGTTGGAAAATGGGTAGAAAAAAATGTAATTGGATAGAAAAGCATAAGGCACGGGGTAAGCATTTTATATAAAAATAGCACAATAAAACAAGTACAGTAAGTAAAGCAGTGAAATGATATAGTGAGAACAGAAACTTCCTGGTCAGAGTGAGAATTAGAATCCTGGCTTCACAACTTAATAGTTCTATGACTTTGGCGAAGTTATCTGCCTCATTAAATTAGTTTTCTGTAAAATGGGAATATAATTATAATCGTTTCAAAAGGTTAGCTTGTATAGCAAGAGTGACCTTTATGTAAGTTCCCAATCTCCATCTGAGATCACCCCAACCTGGACTTTGTTGTCCATATCGCTATCAGCATTTTGGTCAAAGCCATTCAACAAATCTCTAGAAAGTTCCAAACTTTCCCACATTTTCTTGTCTTCTGAGCCCCCCAAGTCTCTAGGAAGTTCCAAGTTTTCCCACATTTTCATGTCTTCTTCTGACCCCTCCAGGCTGTTCCAAACCTCTTTGCCCAGTTCCAGAGTTGCTTTCACATTTTTTGGTATCCGTGTAGTAGCACCCCACTATACACGTACCAATTTACTGTATTAGTCCATTCTCACACTGCTAATAAAGACATACCAGAGACTGGGTAATTTATAAAGGAGAGAGATTTAATTGATGCACAGTTCCACAGGGTTAGGAGGCCTCAGGAAACTTACAAGCATGGTGGAAGGGGAAGCAAACACGCCCTTCTTCAAATGGTGGCATCAAGGAGAAGTGCAGAGTGAAGTGGGGGAAAGCCTCTTATAAAACCACCAGATCTCATGAGAACTCACTCACTATCATGAGAACAGCATGGACGGAACCACCCCCATGATTCAATTACCTCCCACCAGTTCCCTCCCATGACACATGGGAATTATAGGGACTACAGTTCGAGATGACATTTGGGTGGGGACATAGCCAAACTACATCAGTCACTTGTAGCCCATTTAAGAGACAACATTTCCAGCCTCCTTTGCAATTACTTGTGATCATACAACTGAGTTCTGGCCAATATGTAAGCACACACAATGAATGAAGTTACAAGGAGACCCTTTTTTCCATTGTTGCCTGGAATGTGGATATGAGAGTTGGAGCTCCAGTAGCCATACTGGATCTTGAACTTGTCTGCTAAGGATTTGGTGGCAGCAAGGTACCAAAAGCCTGAGGACAATGGAGCTGCCATCCCTTCCTAGACTGCCTACTTTTAGGTTTCTTTAATGAGAGAAATAAGCTATTTTACTTAAGATATTGTTATTTTTCTTGTTATTGCTTTAATTAATTTTTTTTAGACAGGATCTCACTCTGTTGCCTAGGCTGGAGTGCAGTGGTATAATCACAACTCACTGCAGCCTCAATCTTCTAGACTCAAGCAACCCTTCTGCCTCAGCCTCCTGAGTAGCTGGGACTACAGGCACACACCACTATGCTTGGCTAATTTTTAAACTTTTTGTAGAGATGGGGGTCACATTATATTGCCCAGGATGGACTACTTTCCCAGGGCTCAAGCAATCCTCCTGCCTCTGCCTCCCAAAGTGATGGCATTACAGGCATGAGCCACTGAGCCTGGCCTTCTTGTTATTGTTGTTGCTAGAGTTACATGCAAGGTGCCAAATCTTATCTGACATTGAATGCTTTTCAGTTAACTTCCTTTGAGAATTCAATTTTATCTACTTTATGTACATATTTATTAAATATTTTCCAAGTTTTACTCACAAAGGGCAATAAGCACTCCAAATGAGTTGAATTACATTTTTATTTTCAAAATATTTGCTATTAATTAGTGTTATAATATTCTACTTAGTTGGCAGCACAACCTCATTGCTTTACTTATTGTATTAATCCATTCATCATCCCAGTAGCAAGACAAACAAGTCATACTTTGGTTACATAAGAAGGTAGAAAAGTGGATCATACATTGCAGAGAAGTGTAAAGTAATAACATTGGTAAAAGAAGCTAAGAAATGTTGCAAGAGTAGCTTGAAAAGGGGTCAGTTATTTTAGGGTGGATTTTGTCATGTGAGGGGAAAAATATTGAAAAAATGGTGTCTGTGTTCAGGTGCTTCAATCACAACATAGGAAGACTGCCTCCTTCAGAGATTATTGTGGTGTGTGAGTAAGCAGCCAATGCAGATGGAACATGGTAATCAAGAACTAATAAGCCTGGGTCACAAAGGCAGGGTAAGTCATTGAGGCTGAATTTGGAAGATGAACGACACAGACCTGTAACCATGGAAACACAACAGGCCTAGGATAATTCTAAACCTCTGATCAGTTTTTGTTTAGTATTAAATGCCACTTAGAAAGAAGGAAAATGAAGTGCAGACAATACCCAGACTTACACTTCACAAACCTTTTTAAAGCCAAGCAAGCATGGAGCTATTGAATGTTTGCCCTGACTAAAGGCAGGCTCATATGCCAATACTTGTCAAAGCAGACGCAGAAATGTGTCCTCACAAAGGAAGCAACAGGACTAGCAAATCTTTTCATTTTTCTGTTGGTACAGAAAATCAAAGTTACTAAAGACACATGACCAGATATGTGAAATGACAGATGGAAATAAAATGATGTTGACTTTTCTTTTTTTTTTTTTTTGAGATGGAGTTTTGCTCTTGTTGCACAGGCTGGAGTGCAATGGTGTGATCTCAGCTCACTGCAACCTCTGCCTCCCGGATTCAAGCGATTTTCCTGCCTCAGCCTCCCAAGTAGTTGGAATTACAGGCACCTGCCACCACACCCACCTAATTTTTAAAAAATTAATTATTAATTAATTTTTTTCTGTATCTTTAGTAGAGATGAGGTTTCACCACATTGGCCAGGCTGGTCTGGAACTCCTAATCTCAGGCAATCCACCCACTTTGGCCTCCCACAGTGCTGGAATTATAGGCATGAGCCACCGCACCCAGCCTAATGTTGACATTTCTAAACCTTTTGGCCTATATTATGCTGAAAGGGGAGGGACCATATTGTTAATTAAATTCAACTTATTTTCACTGTATTCAATTAACTTTATTGGCATCTTCTACATACACACAACTGCAGTTAGCAACTACATCCCAGCTGAGGCTCAGCTCTCTGATGGGGAAATATTGCAGAGTCAGGAAGTAGGTAAAGAGGCCCTTTGGAGAGTGAAATTAATTTCACAGAAGTCTTGATACTCCAGCTCATCCATCTGTGTAGGAAATGTCTCTCAGATCCTCATTCACAATATATTTCTTCTTATTGTATGTACAGTTGGATTAAATTTGAATATCTGGTTACCAAGCACCTAGCAGATTAGAAGTCAAATTTAAGAAGAAAGGAATGAAGCCACAGCAAAAGACACATTAACTCTGGTGAGGATAACAGCTGTGACTACTCTATACTTGAGTTACAAGTAGCAACAAGGGAAGAGACTGAATGACGTATTTTTTTTAACGATGAAAGCTTTGAGTATAATAATTTACACTTATTCACTTGAGAAATAGATGGTCCTGCTCACCTCATTGACCATGAAGATATCGTATTATACAATCAAGAACAACAAATGATAATAACTAATATGTATTAAGTACTTGCTATGTGCTAAGCACTGAAGGTAGGCATTTTAAATATATTTATTATCTCAGTTAATTATTGAAACAACCATGCCATGCCATACAGATATTATTATTACTTTTATTTTACGGATGAGGGAAGTATCAGATAGTTTAATTTGCTATGTGTCAGTAAACTTCAGGGGGTTGAAATGTGATTCAAATTCTGGTCTTTAGAATTGTAAAGCCCATGCTTTTTAAATATCTTTGTACCATTCTTCACTATTTTATACTGCGTCTCAAGAAAGAAATATTTCTCAACCTATTTTCTTTTGAGCTAGAAGAGAAGTGAGCTAATCAAGTTACATTTACAATAGCTAGATTTATTGAGAGGTAAGCATATACCAAACACTTAGCTAGACTTAAATGCATTATTTCATGTTTCACCTCAGCTGTAGCGGGGGATTACTACTAGTATTCCTATTCAACTGCTGAAGAAACCAAGTCTTAGAGAAGTTTCACTCATCTTCAGTCACACAACTTCTAAATGGTGGAGTAGAGTTGGAATTTAGAACACATGTTTCTAATACCTGGTATGTCTAGCTGGATGAAGATTGGGATTTGTTTTTGAAGATTCTTGGACAAATTCCATTTAATTAACTAAAAAGAATCTTTGATATTTATAATGTAATTAATAGCTTTTTTCCTTACCCTTGGAAAAATACAGTTAACAATTAACAAATAATGTTAACTAAATTAGTTATATCAAGGTCTGTGTGCTTGTGTCTGAGAGTTATAAATTGCAACACAATGCATAAAGGGACTATGTAATCTTTGCTGAATTCCTTTGAGAACCTTCACATTTTCTGGAAATTGTCCTCAATTACTGATAATTAGTTGCAATTCAAGAGAGCAAAAAGGACAAAGGCACATAGGGTGCTGCCCATTGAAATAGCCCCTGAGTGCATCAGATGAGGAAACGAAGTTCTGATTGGCTGTAATCACTGCCTGTCATTTCTCTCTTATTGGGTGCAACATTTCCTTCTTTGAAGTAGTTGCATGATTGTGTCTGCAGATGCTAACTTTGTTTTGGCCACTGTGGAGCCCACAAGAATGGCCTCATGGATATCCTACCACAGGAAGTATAATTGCTGAGTGCCCTAGGTGCAGCTGCAAATTAAAATCTAATATTGCATTGGTGCAGAGGCCTGCCTCCCATGGACGACTCCACACCAATGACCAAGTGAGGTAGGGATACTAAGGCAGAGACCTCTTTTTGGGAGACAGGTGAATCTTTTATTGGCCAAGTTTGGCCTGAAAAAAATTCACAAATGTTGTGAAAACTGCAGCCTCCCGTCCCTCTCTTCCACACATGGAGGCAGATTCATGTCATGGTCTAGGGGCTCTCCCATTCTTTTTCTCCCTTTCTATTTGCCTTTATATGGTTATTTTCCCTAAGAAATCCATGTTATGTTTAATCCCGTCTTGATGTCTGCTTTTTGGGGAAGCCAGACTAGTGGAACCAAGCAAGGTCTGATAAAATATACAGTAAGATGGGGATTGGGGATCACACCACCACCAAACAGGTGAAGAAGATGATGTCCTGGATGAAGATTGGGATTTGTTTTGGTAGGTGGGGCATGAATAGTCCCTGATATGAGGGAGTAGTTCAGTTTCTAAATTTTCACTGGTGATGACTAGATAATGGTACTGATGGAATGCAGGCATTTTGAAAACATGGGGAGAATAATACTTACAAAGACAGCAGAGCTGGGTGATTACTACTATGTTGTTTTAACATTGGCACAAGGGGCTGTTAACAAGCAATTAAATATCTGAATGTGAGAACCAGAGAGCCTTGATAGTAATGTCTAAACAGAAAGTCGTTACCTGTGGTGGAAGGGCAGACATAATCGAATGGCAGGGTGAAGACCTAATTGTGAGAGTAGCAGAGCTCCAGAGATGTTTGAACTCTCAACCAAAGCATTTCTGTTATGTGAAACTCAGGAACCTGATAGGGAAGACCTGGGATTTGAAAACTAGGAGAGGGGCCAGAGAGATGCTGCCGAGGTTGTTGACTCTACAAACCTCCTTGTGCCTTCTATGTTTGCAGAGTTGACCGAACATCCTTTAGTAAGGAAGGGTTAGGAATTCTACTTTGCTGAAAGATGCTGCAGAAGCCATCTTTTCCTCTGACACAAGGAAACAGGTGTCCTCTCAGAACCTTCAGTCACTTCCTTTCTTGACTGCTGGGCTGATAATTAGGGTTAAATCCCAGTATCACCTGGCTGGATCTGAAAAGGGAAGTAAAAGACTACACATGTAAAACAGGGCTTCTAAACGTGGCACTAGTGACAATTTAGATTGAATATTTTGTTTTCCTTATGGGGGGTTTCCTGTGTATTATAGGATGTTTAGCATGATCCTTGGTCTCTACCCATGAGATGCCCGTTGTGACATCCTTGGTTGTGACAAACGAAAATATCTCCAGATGTTTCCAAATGTTGCTCGAGGGAAAAGATGTATGCAGTTGAGAATAATTAACCTAAAGAATAACAAGAACTGGTTGAGGTCATTTTTATCAGCCCTGACATTGGCATAGAGCAATAGATAAAGGGAGTATTTTGGGATTTTGATGGTACTTGATTAGATGACTGGATTCTAAAGCAAGATAAGCAAGTGTTCATTTCTTAGGACATGAAATTTAACATGCTGCATGGCAGATGGCAGGTGAGAGAATAAAAAGATTGAGGGAAATGGGCATAATAGTATGGATATATTTTGTGTGGCCAGAAGACCCACCAGAGGTCTGGACTCCAAGAGAGATCCCAGATAATACACCATTTACTAAGGTCATCAGGAATATGCTGGTGAGACAGGCATCAGCATCACCAAGAAGTGTATATAGGCCAGTGATGACAGTAGGAGGGGCAGCCGCAAAGCTGGGCTTATTAGCATCTATGGGAATGGTCAGGCTCCACAGTAATACAGACCAGGTGGTGTTGCTTAATTATCACAAGCCAGAAAGCTAGAATAATGACTGAAAAGTAGGAGACAAGGAGTTCAAGGTAGAGGCATGTAGATAGAAAATGTGAAGATTTTCATATCACATGTTAATGCCTTCCAGAAATTATCTGCCATGGAAGAAGTTCTGAATAACCAATTATGCAGAATAACTCTACCATTTGAGGTTAGCCAGTCTTCACCATTGGTCAGCTCAAAATGTCTGTGATGGGAACATGAATGGAATGACCATGGAGGCAGAGACAAATGCTAGGAGTAGACCTACAGGCATGTATTCACACTTATCATGGCTGCTTCAGCTGCTGTTGCCTCTGAATGTCTAATTGGTCAGAAACAGAAACAACCACTGAGCCCATGATGTAGCACTGTCCCTTGAGAAGACCAACTAGCATTTGGTGGTAAGTTGACTAAATTGCCCCCCTTCAATCCTGGAAGTGTTAGTGATTTATTCTCACAGACATAGATATTTATTCTTGATATAGGTTTCCCTTTTCTGTTTGCAGCACCTCAGCCAGCACTGTGATCTAGGGACTTACGGACTTCCTGATCCACAAGCATGAAATCCCATACAGTATAGCATTTGTGCTCCTACTTTAAAATGAAAAAGATATGTTAGTGAGTTCATGACCATGAAATCCACTGGCCATATTACCTACTACATAGATGCTGGGACAGTCTTCCAAGGCACAATTGGAATGCAAGTTTGGAGGCAACACTGTGAGAAGATGGCATGTTACCCTTCAGAATGCAGTTTATTAAATCAAGGACCTCTATAGGGTAATATTTCCCTAAAAGGAAAGATACATGTGTCTGGGAGTAGAAGGAGGAATGGTCCTACTCCTCATCTTCCCAAATCACTTACTTGGGGTAACTTGTGGCTCCTGTTCCTGCAATTCTGAGTTCTGCAGGATTGCACATTTTAATCCCCAAACAGGACACATTCTTACAAAGTGATTCACAGCAAGGGCTCAATGGAATTAAAAGTTATGTCCTCTTGGCCGGGTGCAGTGGCTCAAGCCTGTAATTCCAGCACTTTGGGAGGCCGAGGCGGGCGGATCACGAGGTCAGGAGATCGAGACCATCTTGAGTAACATGGTGAAACCCTGTCTCTACTAAAAATACAAAAAGAAAAAAAAAAGAGCCGGGCATGATGGCGGGCGCCTGTAGTCCCAGCTACTCGGGAGGCTGAGGCAGGAGAATGGCGTGAATCCGGGAGGCGGAGGCTGCAGTGAGCCGAGATTGTATCACTGCACTCCAGCCCCAGCGACAGAGCAAAGCTCTGTCTCAAAAAAAAAAAAAAAAAAAAAAAGAAAGAAAAAGAAAAAAAAAGTTATGTCCTCTTTGAGGATGCTTTGGACTCTTAGTGCCCAGGGACCATCAGGCGAAAGAAAGAGTCACCATATTCCTGGGTCAATTGACCCCAATCATCATGAGGAGGCACTGAATGTGGGCAGGGAGGCATGCACATGGAACCCAAATGATTCCCTGGGATGCTTCCTGCTATACCCTGTCCTACTGTAACTGTGAATGGATGTGGGCAGCAACCCTGAATTGAGAAAGATATTACTGCCAAATATTCAGAATCTTCAGGTGTGAAGACTTGTCTCCCCCTACCAGGTAATCCTTTAAGATCTTAGGCAAAGCTGAAAGAATTTAGAGTGGAAAGTGCAGGAGGGTGAGGAGGAGTTCCAAGATAGTTTGCAGTGACAGTGGCTTTAGTTCATCTCACTTTTCTTCTTCTGAGTTTTTCTTCGGGATGAATGGCTCTTGGAAAACTGGTGAACTGTCTCCCAAACTTGTGAGAAGTACACTTTGTACAGTGTGAGGTATAGATTATGACAGCCCCAAGCATGTGCCTCCAGAACTCCTACTCCAGGGAGCACGATTGACCCAGCACTCCAAAAGTTGTGATTAGGAACCTATCACCCCATTTATGCTGATGCTCTTCCTAGCTAATGACTAAGCACAGTGGAATGCTAAGGTAGACCCATTCTTGGGATACAAGGGACTCCTTTATTTGCTGACTTTGGTTCCAGGAGTGCCTATAGCTTTGTCAAACCTGCCTTCAACTGCACTGGGATATATCTGCACAAAACCTCTTCTCACTCTTTGTTTTGTTTTGTTTTGAGACGGAGTCTCGCTCTGTCGCCCAGGCTGGAGTGCGGTGGCGCCCTCTCAGCTCATTGCAAGCTCCGCCTCCCGGGTTCACGCCATTCTGCTGCCTCAGCCTCCCGAATAGCTGGGACTACAGGGGCCGGCCATCACGCCCGGCGAATTTTTTGTATTTTTTAGGAGAGACGGGGTTTCACCATATTAGCCAGGATGGTCTCGATCTCCTGACCTCGTGATCCGCCCACCTTGGCCTCCCAAAGTGCTGGGATTACAGGCTTGAGCCACCGCGCCCAGCCTCTTCTCACTGTTTCCTTCACTTAAGGTCAGACTTTCAGCCTCTCCCAGCCTTTTTCAGCTCCCCTGCTTGTTTCTTTTACGTAGGCATGTCCCGCATTACAATTCTTGTACGTTTAATCCTATCTTTATGTCTGCATCTCAGAGAACCTGCACTAACATAGCACTCTATGTTTGTTCAAAATTTTGAGAAAAGAAGACTCACCAGTAGAGTTGGGTTGAATGTTATTTTGAATTGTCTCAGTAAGTATTGAAGGTATAAGTAGACAATCTGTTTAACAGAATTCTGTTTCTTGGTATCCATCATCTTCCATTTCATTGTTTATTAAAGAAATCAGTTAAATTGGGGGCCCTTTCAAAGAAGGGTGTCACTCTCACTTTAACAAGGTCCTGAAAGAAATTGGTGCAGGGCATCATACTGATTGATTCCAAAGCAGCATCTGCTGTGCAGAGGGATTGATTGAGTGCCTGAATGCTGCACTGGGAGTCTGTAAAATACTGGTTTAATACATTGTGTGAGGTATGGCATTTTCTTCGCACGTGTTGTTTCCTGAAGAAAGCCTGTAAAGTCCACTTGAGGAAAACTGGTGAGTGCCTTCCTCCAATCAGTTATTCTGTGGGACATTTTTTTCTCCAGGTAATGGACAGCTTTTCTACCTGTCCTAGTGGAAATGCTATGACTAAACTTTTGTTTCATACCTGTGATACCGCTAGTTAAGTCCTTTTTTAACTTCTCCATAAACTCGAATTAAAGTTCAGTGAAATGAAACTTTCACCTCAATGTGCATCAGTTCTTCAAAAATGTAAAGTATTTCTTATGAAAAAATTTAGTTGTACCTATATTCTATAGTCTCTGAATTCCCTTAGCTAAAGATCTTTGAGTCTCTGTGTCTCAAAATGTGTGTTTAAATCTATTTCTTCTATTGACGTAAGGCTTATGATTTTATTAGCTTGGGTAATAACCACAGATGGTCTCTGACTACTGTCAAGACTGTTATACGTTCATGAATGTAGAAGTAAAAAAGCAAATGCATTTACAGTCTAACAGATTTAAGTTACCTATTTCTTGCTTTAGTCAAGTCATAAAACAGAAATTATAAACAAATGATGATAATTTAGCAATAACAACAGCACAAAGTAGCTGTATTAGTTTTCTGTTGCTGCTTTAACAGAGTACAACTAACTTAGTGGTTTAAAGCCACACAAACTTATTATCTTACAGTTCTGGAGGTTAGAAGGCTAAAAAGGGTCTGCAGGGCTGTATTCTTTCTGAGACTTTATGGGAGAATCCATTTCCTGGCCTTTTGAGCATCTTAGAAGCTGCCTGCATTTCTTGGCCTATAACCCTATCTCCATCTGCAAGGCCAAGAGCTCCCTCTTAAAATAGCACTTGTGATTTTATTGGGGAAACCTGGGTAACCCAGGATGATTTTTCTCATCTCAAGATCCTTAATTGAACCACATTTGCAAAGTCTCTTTCGCCCTACCAGGTAACATATTTACAGCTCTTGGGAATTGGGACAAGGACATTTTTGGGGGACTGTTGTCCTATCTGCCATAGTAGTCTTAATATTAACAACAGATGGAAAGTAAAACAACGAGTAAAAAAAATTCCAGGCACACCACATTTGACTTGTTAGAGCATAAATGTACCAATGATATCTTTCAGCATTTTTAGTAAAATTATTTTAGAAGTGTATTCAATAATATGGAAATTGAAAAGTCTTTATAGTATTTTCCTAAGTGAGAAAAAAAGTTATAGTTCATTATATACCCCAGTTTGTCAATATGACCCCAGTTTTTCAAATTAACATATTACATTTATGTATAGACACAGGTAAAGACAGAATGGATATAAAACAAAATGCTAACTCTTCACATTTGAGTAATGGAATTTGGGTAATTTTAATTTTTGTGGATATACTTCCCTATAATTCTCATTTTCTAAGTTGAACATGTATTGTTCTAATAAAAAAAGTTCTTAGATATTTTAATGATCTTCATGCTTGAAGGATAAAAATTTTTTAGAGGGGTGCTTTGATGATGTTAATTAAGTATACTAATCAGAGCTTCTAAGATTATAAAGCAGGAATGGATGGACAATAGCATTTTAATTGCAACCATTAAAAATACTTTTCAAACCTCTGTTATTACTCAGAAATGTCTGACTTCTTATTCCTTTATTTTTGTATTATTATTACTAATTACTTAAGCTTTTTACTTATGGAAAAACTGGAGGGTTAATTGTTTTGTATACCTACTTAATTAAACTCTTTTCACCTATGTTGATTTTATCAGCCATCATGCTGCCAGGTTTTAGTTTGTGTAATTACCATATTTCTAAAAACACATTGTTTAAAAATAAACCATGCAATTACACACACATAAAAGAAGTTTTCTGCGTCAAATATTTGCATTACTCCAGCAACTTTATTACATAAGCTAATGAATGCTTAATTTGCCAGAAAGTTTGAGGATTAATCAAAACACCCTATTCCTCTATTATACCAGTTAAATAAATATTTGTGTATTTAATACTTCTTTGTACCAAAACCCTAGAAGTACACTGTAAATACATAATACTGTTTCTCACAGTACTCCCAGACAGCCTAATTTTAGTAATCAGGAGACATCCAAGGCGTTTCCTTAAATTCATTCCATAGATCAGCAGCAGAGCTCCAACAATGGTCTTTCAAGTTATTTTCCCCAGAAATAGAATGCATATCATTTGACTAATAATATGAGCTTGTAGGATGTTACAGTGGTAATCATCTTTGTAGTGATTTTCCACAGAGGGCAAGAATTTCATGGTATAGCCCCAAGAAATAGGTACACCAAATGACAATTTAACTACAGAATCAACTGAGCACATTCCTTCAGTGATTGTTAACATTCTACAGACTTTTAGCATTTCATATTTGCAAGTTTAAGAAGGAATAATCTTTAACATGATAACAATAGGATGATATTCACTGAAATTCATCCAGGAGTCATGCACCACAACTTTTGTGTTCTTAGACAAGTCACTTACAGTTCTGGGCTTCGATTTTCTCATTCCGGAAGGAGAGCAGAGAGGGTTTTGGAGGTTCCAGATGTCTACGGGAGTCTTCAAGTGTCTCACAGAGAAGAGCGCTGAAATTTCAACCTGAAGTTCTTTCTACAATTAGGAAAGAAAGAGATGCTGAGTCTAGAGAGAAACAGAGTAACTCTCTCAAAAGAGGATTTGGAGAAATCTATCTAAGAGAAGAGAAAACCAAAGGGAAACCTGTTTTAAAATATATGCAGAGCCATCATTGATCTGTGTTTTCCAGTGGGCCAGAGTAAGTCTGGAAAACATAACACCAGGCTGGGTGCCGCACAGAGAGTGCAAATGCTATAGGTGCTCTGAAGCTAAAGAGAAGAAACTACTGTTTCCACAGACACAAGGGTAACTCAAACTAACAGTGGAACAGGTTGTCATATATAAAGTGGAATACTACCTGACATTGGAGTTTAAGAGGAAGCCAAAGGACCCTCCATTTGATACACTCTAGAAAAGATCTTTAGTTAGGGTGAGAGACTGGGCTATAAGACATTTCAGGTTTAAATAGTCTATTTTTCAATGATTAAAGAAATGGTATTTTATGAATGAAGATAAAATTATTTAGATAATAGTAATTGTATTTAACTATTATTTTTAATTTATGGAATGACATTTGGTGAGTGGTGTTGGATGACGTTATTTTAATAAAGGTTTTGATTACTCCTAAATGTGTGACCTTGATTATGTCACTTAAAGTCTCTAAGTTTCCTTAACTGTACTATTTATTACCTATCACATTTTTCAGTGTGTTGTAATGTCAAATTAAAAAATAAGCATAAAAAACCTGCATGTGAAACCCTTTTGTATCACTTAAAGTCCTAGACAATTATTTACTTGCTGTTATTATCTCTATTTTAACCTGTTTTATTGATAATATAATAGGAAACTTCTCCATTCTCATATCTACTCTAAAAGTATTATTCATCCCTACTTTACAATATAAAAATTAGACTAACTGCAAGTTAAATTATTAGTCATAGCTAAACTCAGAATAGGGCACAAATTTTCTTCTTGGCATAGAAATGAAGATGCTCTTTTCAGGTAAAGGATACATTACTAAGAGCTTCTTCATTTAAACTTGCTGTGCTTGAAATTGGTGTTCGTGGTTACTGGTGTCTGATGTGGAATTTGATCAGCTAATGGATGAAAGCTGAAAAATGACAGAAGAAGTAATGGGGCTGAAACTAAGGTATACTTCACAGAGACAAGGGAGAGAGTATTTGTAAATTGCACAAGATAGTCTAGCTCCTGAGTAATCTTGACTGAGCACACTAACTTACTTGGTGAACAATAATGGGATGGGGAATCACTTAATTTGACATAGATTTTTTATCAGACTTTAAGTTGTCTCTCAGTATGTCTCTTGGAAAGGTCATAGTTTCAATTTTCCCAGTGGGTAAAGGAAAAAATTGCCTTTCATTAACTTCAGACATTTTTCTCTTTACTTTTTGTGAAAGACTGAAACTTTCGGAATGAAAGTAAAAGACACATTCTATTATTCCTTGCTGTAGGAAGTAGGAGAAGAAAATAGAAGGCAGAAGGAACAGATAAACTCAAAAGAGATGATCCAATTCCTGCCAAAAGAAGCAAATATATATATATGTGTGTGTGTGTGTGTGTGTGTATGTGTGTATATATATACAAATGAATGAAACGTTACCTGAGTTGCCAAGAATATTTGCCACTTGAAAAATGCAATCATCATTATTAAAGGATTGTAGAAAGTCAAAGGGTGTGATGCACTCAACTGACCGCTGAGATGTGGTCAGCTCAGAGAAGTCTAGGTTGTGTTGTTTCTGAGGTGGGATAACACACACAAATACAAGAAATTGTTCCATTTCCTAAACCACTGTGATTCATGGTTGATGAATTTGCCTTTCTCAAAAAAATGAAAACAACTCTCATGATTGAGGTTAATGGAAAATATGATTCTTAAAGGTTTTGTGTGGGATTATTCTCATAACATTGTCATAGCACTTATGTTTTTCAATAAGTATTAATTGAAAAGGTAAATTGAATGCTAATTGAAAAGGAAACGTATGAGTCACAAAAGGAAGAATGTTGAAAGGAGTATTGTGATTGGTGGGAATGATGTTTTTAAAGCAGAAATGTCAAAAGTTGATCAGTTTATATAATAATCATTATTGTAATAAATGACTTTTATATAATGGGCAATTGCTTTGGCCATGAATATCAAAATGTTTTCTGGATGAAAATGCAATATGTAGCAAATTTTGTCATTGTACTAACATTTGGTCATGAGAATGACAAGACTATAAACCAAGATAATTGACTTATACAAAGCATATGTATCAGCAAACTCAAGGAATGCATAAAAGTAAAGAAGGATTACTAGGAAAGGAGGTTGCATCCATAGTCACGTCTTTTTTTTTTCTAGAACCAAAAGGCCTCCAATCAATACTTCTCTATTTTATATTTCATTTTAACTTTCTCTGACATTCTGTGGATACTGGTGAACTTCTGAAAAATTTTGGAGAAAATTTTGGAGCTCTAATTTGACAAAGACAGTGGAGAATATTCCAGTTCTATTTCTCATCTTGTGTCTCCTTATGTTGTCATAAGTTTGTGTCTTGATTTGTTTAAAGAACTCTCCAAGTTGTATTAAGGTGTTTAAATTAGTCATCAGCTGGAAAGGACCTCTGATCTGCAAGTAGCATGACAAGGTGGCTATAACCTTAGACCTGGAGGTGAATGTTGCTAACATGTAACAAACCAAAAAGAATCCAGGTCCTATGGTCTGCAAAGAGGGTGAAATACTCCATTTTTTCTATTTCCTTCTTCAACTGAAATGTGTATGCTCGCTCTCTCTCTCTCCATATATATATATATATATATATATATATTCACATATATATATGGATTCATTGCATCAATACCTGTATTTTCTTTTGGTGTGCAGAACTATGAAAAGGAGACATTACTAGATAGGTATGACCACAGTGCAATTTATAATTCAAATAATACATGAAAACTATTTTCATAAACATTTTTCAGAAATAATAATATTTTATTGTCACAAATAAATTTGTTCCTATTCACAACATTCAGAAATGAATTTGAGCACAGTCCATTATGAGAAAGAGAACAAATTTTTGACTAGCTGATACAGATGCAAATGGAGCCACATAGGTGAGTAAAATTACTTTACATCAAGTTGCCTTACTGTTAGTCAGTCTCCTATAAGGATATCCTCTTTCTCTAGTTTCTGCCCTCCTTTTCCTCCAGATTGTCATCTCTCTTCTCTAGCCTTCTGATACTCATATAGGGTCCAGCTTCATTCTGGAGGCAGTTTCCGGGTCTCTGAGGTCAGGGTTACTGATAATTGCCATGTCAGAGACTGATAGGTTCTTATCATTCCTCAAAGAAAGAGGCTTCTTTTTTCTAGTCTCTTCAGAATGGGCCATCTACAATATACATGTTCAATTCCTTCCTTCCTTCTTTCTTTCCTTTCTTCTCTCCCTCCCACCCTCCTTCCTTCCTTTCTTCCTTCCTTCCTTCCTTCCTTCCTTCCTTCCTTCCTTCCTTCCTTCCTTCCTTCTTTCTTTCTTTTCTTGAGAAAAAGTCTCACTCTGTTGCCCAGGCTGCAATGCAGTCATGCGATATCGGCTCATTGTCAGGTCTGCCTCATAGGTTCAAGTGATTCTCCTGTCTCAGCCTCCCAGGAGGCTTGGATTTCAGACACCCACCACCACACCCAGCTAAATTTTGTATTTTTAGTAGACACAAGGTTTCACCATGTTGGTCAGGTTGGTCTCGAACTCCTGACCTCAGGTGATCCATCCCCTCTCCTTCTCAAAGTGCTGGGATTACAGGCATGAGCCACCACGCATGGCCTTACATGTTCAATTTCATCTCATGGCAACATGTTATGAAGCAAATGAAGTCTCTGTCTTACCAAAGATCCTCCTCATCACAGTAAGGAATATATGGAAATAAAGGAGTGAGGGGAGACAGAGAAACTGATTATCCATTCTCTTGCTATCCCCTTACTCCAAAACATATTTGACTGGCATCTGCTTGAAGAGACTTTGGATGTCTTTCTAATACTGACTTTTGAGTGACAGGCAAATTGTAGACTCCTTTTTGATATCAATTTGGAAATAAGCTGCTATAATTTCTGTACTTTCTGAAGGGTGAAAAATCTGTGCTTATGTAATATTAAAAACATCCTGTCAATTCGTTAAAAATTAGAATTGTTTCTTTTTACTATCAAAAGCTCTGATTTTATAAAATTGGGCTTCCAGTTTTGTTTTAGCTGCTTACTATCCAGGTTTTTCTGTTGTTTCTTTAAGATAACTGGAAAACATTACTGTCCACTGATTTCATGAGGTTGTTGTGAAGACCAAATGAGAAAAATATAGGTAAAATTGCTTTGGAAAGTGCCAAAAAAATTATATAATGGTGAAAAACATGTCCTTAAAATAAGCCTTCAAATGAATTTTTCTTTTTTAATATATGTAGGTTGAACATAGGGGACAATGCAGGCACTACCAGTAATGCAACTAGCATTTGATTTCTTGCTTTTCTGCTCTAAAAGAACTTTGATTTAGTTGGAATAGCAATGTGCCTAACATAAGACTCCTTTGCAGGTAAAAGCAGCCACATTTCATAGCTTTGACCAGAGGGGTATAGATAGAAGTTATTATATAAGATCTCTGGAAAATCTCCTTAAAAGAAGGACTAAACTCTACTATCATGTAACCTTTTTTCTGCTCTCTTCCTCCTTCTTCCTTCATGGGAGGTGGATGCTTTGGTTAGAACTAAAACAACTACTTTATGACCTTGTGGTAACCTTAAAATTACAAACTGCCAGAAAGGATAGAAGGCTGGAAAGGCCTAGGGTGCTTGTGTCATTGATGACATCCTGGAGCTGAAGCATCAAGCCCTGAAATATCCAAATCCAAATTAGTCATGTTACATGGAAAACAAAAAATCCCTATCTTTTAAAATCTACATTTCACATATTTGTTATTCACAGTCAGGGTGTTTCTAACTAAACCAGTATAATTATAGGATCTATACTTTCTACCAATGAATTTAAGTACTCATATATCCAATGATAATATTTGATAGTTCTACTGGCATTCCATATAATCTTATATGTCCCACTGGCATTTCATATGCAGGGACTCTACAATTCAACTCATTCTTGTCACAGTTTTTTTTTTCCCTTATCTTTTATTACTAAACTCAATGAAAGGCATCACTGTTTCTCAGTCAATAAAGCAATTTTTGCTTCATTGGTGTTAAACTTTTAAACCACCCTTGCATCCCCAGGATAAATCCCACTTGATTATGATGAATATCTTTTTAATGTGTTGTTAAATTCAGTTTGCTAGTATGGTGTTGAGGATTTTTGCATCAATGTTCATCAGGGAGGTTGGTCTGTAGTTTTCTTTTATTTAATGTGGCTTTGTCTGGTGTTGGTATCAGGGTAATACTGGCCTCAGAGAATGAGTTTGGAAGTATTCCCTCTTCCTCTATTTTTTGGAATGATTTGAGGATTGGTATTAGTTCTTTAAATGTTTGGTAAAATTCAGCAGTGAAAAGTCCCAGGCTTTTCTTTGCTGAGATACTTTTTTATTATGGCTTCAATTTTATTACTTTTATTTTATTTTATTTATTTATTTATTTTGAGACAGAGTCTCGCCCTGTCGCCCAGGCTGGAGTGCAGTGGCGCGATCTCGGCTCACTGCAAGCTCCGCCTCCCGGGTTCATGCCATTCTCCCGCCTCAGCCTCCGAGTAGCTGGGACTACAGGTACCCGCCACCAGGCCCGGCTAATTTTTTTTGTATTTTTAGTAGAGATGGGGTTTCACCGTGTTAGCCAGGATGGTCTCGATCTCCTGATCTTGTGATCCGCCCGCCTCGACCTCCCAAAGTGATGGGATTACAGGCTTGAGCCACTGCGCCCGGCCTTTATTACTTTTATTATTGGTCTGTTCAGGTTTGGATTCTTCGTGTTTCAATTTTTGTAGGTTGTACGTGTCTAGGAATTTGTTCATTTCTTCTAGGTTTTCAAATTTTTTAGTATAGGTTGTTAATGATACCCTCTGATATCATTTGAATTTCTATGATATTATTGTAATATCTCCTTTTTCATCTCTGATTTTATTTATTTGGGTCTTCTTGCTTTTTTCTTTCTTAGTCTGGCTAAAGGTGTATCAGTTTTGTTTGTCTTTTCAAAAAAACAACCTTTGTTTTTGCTGATCTTTTGTATTGTTTTCTTCTTTTTAATTTCATTTATTTCTGCTCTGATCTTTATTATTTCCTTTCTTCTACTAATCTTTAGTTTGGTTTACTCTTCCTTTTCTAGTGTTTTAAGATGCATCATTAGATTGTTTACTTGAAGTTTTTCTACATTTTTGATGTAGGCACTTAGAGCTACAAACTTTCCTCTTAGTACTGCCTTTGCTGTATCCAGTAGGCTGATTTATTTTATTTTATTCTATTTTATTTTATTTTATTTTATTTTACATGAGGCTGGCAAATAATATCTTGTAACCCATTATTTTGAACTGACAACAAATTAACACTGAATGCATAGACAGACAAGCAAAGAGAAAACTAAAACCTCTGCACCTTAACTTCTTCCTACTTTTTAACTTTTTTCTTCTATTTACATATTTTTGTACTGTTTTTGTTTCTATTTATATATTTTTGTACTATGTATTGAAAAGCTGTTCTAGTTATTATTTTTCATGGGTTTATCTTTTAGTCTTTCAGCTCAAGATATGAGTAGTTTACGCACCACAATTACGGTGTTATAATATTCTGTGTTTTTCCATGTACTTACTATTACCCATGAGTTTTGAACCTTCAAATGATTTTTTGTTTCTCAGTAACATTCTTTTCTTTGAGATTAAAGAACTCCCTTTAGCATTTCTTGTGAATAGGTCTGGTGTTGGTGAAATCCTCAGCTTTTGTTTGTCTTTGTGTATTAGTCTATTTTCATGCTGCTGATAAAAACATACCTGAGACTGGGTAATTTGTACAGAAAAGGAGGTTTAACAGAGTCACAGTTCTACATGGCCTGGGAGGCCTCACAATCATGGCAGAAGGCAAAAAGCACATCATATGTGGCAGCAGACAGAAGAGAATGAGAGCCAAGTGAAAGAGGTTTCCCCTTATAAAATCATCAGATTTCATGCGATTTATTCACTACCATGAGAACAGTATGAGGGAAACTGCCCTCATGATTCAATTAACTCCTACTGGGTGCCTCCTACAACATGTGGGAATTATGGAAGCTACAACTCAAGATGAGATTTGGGTAGGGACATAACCAAACCATAAAATTTTGCCCTTGGCCCCTCCCAAATCTTATGTCCTCACATTTCAAATCCAGTCATACCTTCCCAGCAGTCCCCTAAGTCTTAACTCATTTCAGCATTAATTGAAATGTCCACAGTCCAAAGTATCATCTGAGACAAAGCAAGTCTCTTCCACCTATGAGTCTGTAAAATCGATGTTAGTTACTTCCTAGATACAATGGGGGTAGAGGCATTGGGTAAATACAGCCATTCCAAATAGGAGAAACTGGCCAAAACAGAGGGGCTAAACGCTTCATGCAAGTTTGAAATCCAGTGGGGCAGTCAAATCTTAAAGTTCCAAAATGATCTCCTTTGACTCCATGTCTCACATCCATCTCATGCTGATGAAAAAGGTAGGCTCCCACAGCTTTGGGGAGCTCCACACTTGTGGCTTTGCAGGATACAACCTCCCTCCTAACTGCTTTCACAGATTGACATTGAGTGTCTATGGCTTTTCTAGTTGCATGGTGCAAGCTGTCAGTGGATCTACCATTCTGGGGTCTGAAGGACAGTGGCCCTCTTCTCACAGCTCTACTAGGCAGTGCCCCATTGAGGACTCTGTGTGGGGGCTTTATCCCCACATTTTCCTTCCACACTTTTCTCTAGCAGAGGTTCTAAATGAGGGCCCCACCCCTGCAACAAACTTCTGACTGCATGTTCAGGTGTTTGCTATATCCTCTGAAATCTAGGTAGAGGTTCCCAAACCTCAATTCTTCTGTGCACCTGCAGGTGCAACACCATGTGGAAGCTGCCAAGGCTTGGGGCTTGTACACTCTGAAGTCATGGCCTGAGCTATACCGTGGCCCCTTTTAGCCATGGCTAGAGTGGCTGGGATACAGGGCACCAAGTTCCTAGACTACAGATGGCGGAGGGCTCTGGGCCTGGCTCAGGAAACCATTTTTTCCTCCTAGGCCTCTCGGCCAGTGATGGGGAGGGACTACTTCAAAGTTCTCTGACATGCTCTGGAGACATTGTGCTCATTGTCTTGGTGATTAACATTTGGCTCCTTTTACTTATGCAAATTTCTGCAGCCAACTTTAATTTCTTTGCAGAAAATTGTTTCTTCTTTCCTATTGTATCATCAGGCTGCAAATTTTCTGAACTTTTATGTTCTGTTTCCTTTTAAAAACTGAATGATTTTAACAGCACCCAAGTCCACTCTTGAATGCTTTGCTGCTTAGAAATTTCTTCTGCCAGATGCTGTTAATCATCTCCCTTGAGTTCAAAGTTCCACAAATCTCTAGGGCAGGGGCAAAATGCCACCAGTCTCTTTGCTAAAACATAACAAGAGTCACATTTACTCCAGTTATCAACAAGTTCCTCATCTCCATCTGAGACCATGTCAACCTGGACGTTATTGTCCATATCGCTATCAGCATTTTGATCAAAGCCATTCAACAAGTGTCTATGAAGTTCTAAACTTTCCCACATTTTTCTGTCTTCTGAGCTCTACAAACTGTTCCAATCTTTGTGTGTTACCCAGTTCTAAAGTTGCTTCCGCATTTTTAAGTATCTTTATAGCAGCACCCCACTCTACTGGTACCAATTTACTATATTAGCCCATTTTCATGCTGCTGATAAAGGCATACGTGAGACTGGGTAATTTATAAAGAAAAAGAGGTTTAATGGACTCACAGGTCCACGTGGCTGGGAGGCCTCAGAATCATGGCAGAAGGCAGGAGAGAGAGAGTCTACATGACAGCAGACAGGAGAGGGTCAGAACCAAGTGAAAGGGGTTTCCCCTTATAACATCATCAAATTTCATTTGACTTATTCACTACCATGAGAACAGTATGGGGGAAACCACCCCTATGATTCAGTTATCTCCCTACCAGGTCCCTTCCACAACACATGGGAATTACGAGAGCTACAAATTCAGAATGACATTGGGTGGGGATGCAGTCAAGCCATATCACTGAGAAAGTCTTTATTTCTTCGTGTATGAAGGATATTTTTGCCAGATACACTATTCTAGGACAAAGGTTTTATTTTCTTCAGTACTTTAAATATGTCATGCCAATCTCTCCTTGCCTGTAAAGGTTTCTACTGAGAAGTCTGCTACCAGACATATTGGAGCTCCATCGTATGTTATTTGTTTATTTTCTCTTGCTGCCTTTAGGATCTTTATCTTTGACTTTCGGGAATGTGATTATCATATGTGTTGAGGTAGTCTTCTTTTGGTTAAATCTGCTTGGTGTTCTATAACCTTCTTATAATTGAATATCGATATCTTTCTCTAGGTTTGGGAAGTTCTTTGTTATTATCACTTTAAATAAACTTCCTCTTTCTCTACCTCTTTTAAGGTCTATTATTATCATCATTATTATTATTTTGCTGTTTTTTTTTTTTTTTTTTTTGAGACAGAGTCTTGCTCTCTCACCCAAGCTGCAGTTCAGTGGCATGATCTCAGCTTACTGCAGAATTCGCCTCCCAGGTTCAAGCAATTCTTCTGCCTCAGTCTCCTGAGTAGCTGGGACTACAGGCATGTGCCACCACACCAAGCTAATTCTTATATTTTTAGTAGATATAGGGCTTCACCACGTTGGCCAGGCTGGTCTTGAACTCCTGACCTCAAGTGATCAGCCCCCTCTTGGCCTCCCAAAGTCCTGAAATTACAGACATTAGCCACCACACCTGGCCAAGGCCAAGAATTCTTAGATTTGCTGTTTTAAGGTCATTTTCTAGATCTTCTGGACATGCTTCATTGTTTTTTATTCTTTTTTTTTCTGGTCTCCTATGACTGTGTATTTTCAAATAGCCTGACTTCAAGCTCACTAATTCTTTCTTCTACCTGATTAGTTCTGCTGTTAAGAGACTCCAGTGTGTTCTTTACTATGTCAATTGCATTTTTCAACTCCAGAATTTCTGCTTGATTCTGCTTAATTATTTAAATCTGTTTGTTAAGGTTATCTGCTAGAATTCTGAATTAATTCTCTACGTTTTCTTGAATTTCATCGAGTTTCCTCAAAACAGCTTTTTTGAATTCTGTCCGAAAAGTCACATATCTTTGTCTCTGCAGGATTGGTTCCTGGTGTCTTATTTATTTCATTGGTGATGTCATGTTTTCCTGGATGGTCTTGATGCTTGTGGATGTTTGACAGTGTCTGGGTATTGAAGAGTTAAGTTTTTACTGTGATCTTTATAGTCTGAGATTTGTTTGTACCTTTCCTTTTTGAGAAGGCATATCCAGGTCTTCAAAGAGGCTTTGGTGTTGTGATCTAAGTTTTTTAAAATTATTATTACTATAGCCATATCTGCATTAGGGTGTACCCCAAGCCCAGTAATGCTGTAGCTGTTGTACACTTGTAATCTACCACCTTGGTGGTCTTGGGTAAGATCCAGAAGAATTTCCTCGATTAAGAATCTCCAGGAGAGATTCTTATTCACTTTGAATCTCTTTCTGCTGAGCTGCCTGGAGCTAGGGGAGGGGTGACATAAGCACTTTTGTGGCTCTCACCACTGGGATTGCACTGGGTCAAACCTGAAGCCAGCACAGTACTGGGTCTCACTCAAGGCCTGCGGTAACCACTGTCTGGCTACTGCCTGCGTTCACTCAAGGCCCCAGGGCTCTGTAATTAGCAGGTGGTGAGGCCAGCCAGGCTTATGCCCTCTTCAGGGTGGCAAGATCCTCCTGTCCCAGGGCAGGTCCAGAGATGCTGTCCAGGAGCCAGGGCCTGGAGTTGAAACATTTAGGAGTCTACCTGATTCTCTATTCTACGTTTGCTGAATTGGCACCCAAACCACAAGTAAAGCCCTTCCCACTCTTTTCAGCTCTTTCCACAAACAAAGAAGTCTCTCCCTGTGGCCACCACCATCCCAGGCTTGTAGCAAGTACTGCCTGGCTATTGCCAATGTTCTCTCAATGCCTAAGGACTCTTCAGTCAGTTTGTGGTGAATGCTGATAGTACTGAGTCTCTAGCTTCAGGGCAGTGGGCTATCCTCTGACACAGGACAGGTCCAGAAATACCATCCAAGAGCCGAGGCCTGGAATTGGAGATCCCAAGATCTCACTTGGTGCTCTACTTCAGGGGTCCCCAACCCCTGAGCCATGGACTGGCACTGGTCCATGGACTGTTAGGAACTGGGCCACACAGCAGGAGGTGAGCAGCAGGTGAGTGTACATTACAGTCTGAGCTCTGCCTCCTGTCAAATCAGTAGCAGCATTAGATTCTCATAGTAGTGTGAACCCTATTGCAAACTGCATGTGTGAGGGATCTAGGTTGTGCACTCTTTGTGAGAACCTAATGCCTGATGATCTGTGTCGGAACAGTTTCATCCAGAAACCATCTCCCTACCACCCCAGTCAGTGGAAAAACCGTCTTCCACAAAACCAGTCACTGGTGCCAAAAAGGTTTGGGACTGCTACTCTACCCGACTGTTGCCAAGCTGGTATCTAAGCTGCAATGTAAAGTCTCCTTTACTCTTCTCTCTCCTTTTCTCAGGCAGAAGGGATCTCCCCATAGCCACCAAGCTGGGCATGTACTGGGTCACACATGAAGCAAGCACATCTCTGAGTCTCATCCAAGGCCCTGAAGGAGTACTGCCTGTTTATCATTGTTGATTATTCAGTGTCCAAGGGCTCATCAGTCAGCAGATGATTAATCCTGCCAGACTGGGTCCTTCCCTTCAAAGCAGCAGGTTCCCTTCTGGCCCAAGGTGTGCTTAGAAATGATTTTAGGAGCTAGGACTTAGAATGGGGGCCTCAGGACTCTTCCTGGTGCCTTATCCTAGTGTGTCTGAATGGTATACAAGTTGCAAGACAAAGTCCCCTTTACTCTCTTTTCTCCTCTCCTCAAGTGGAAAGAAAGAGTGTCTCCCAGAGCTCCAAGTTATGCTGCTTGAGGTTGGTGGGGGGCAGTGCACAAGCACTGATATGGTTTGGCTGTGTGCCCACCTAAATCTCATCTCGAATTGTAGCTCCCATAAGTCCCATGTATCATGAGCGGGACCCAGGTGGAGATAATTGAATCATGGGTGTGGTTCCCCCTACTGTTCTCATGGTGGTAAATAAGTCTCAAGAAATCTGGTGATTTCATAAATGGGAGCTCCCCTGCACCAACTCTCTCTTGCCTGCTGCCATGTAAGACGTGGCTCATTCCCCCTTTGCTTTCCAATGTGATTATGAGGCCTCCCCAGTCATGTGAAACTGTGAGTCAATTAAACCTCTTTCCTTTATAAATTACCCAGTCCCAGGTATGTCTTTATTAGCAGCATGAGAACAGACTAATACAAGCACTTCCTTGGCTGCCCAGCTGATGTCTCACTAGGTTGTGTCCCCACTAAGTCTAACTCTACTGGCTCTGAGGCAAGCACAGCACCAGGACTTGCCCAGGAATTGCAGTCCTTGTGGCCTATACTGCCTTTCAAGTTTATTCAGGACCCCAGAGCACTTAGCCCTCAGTGGCAAGGCTTGCTGGAACTCAGGCTCTGACAGCTGACTCCCCTTTGGCTAGGGCTTATCTAAATTCTCCCTCTGCAGGTGCCAGCTGAGTTCTGCTTGGTGTTGCTTTCCACTGAGACAGGGCAGCACTGAGTTCCAATGAGAAGTTCTACAATCACTGTGCGACCCTCTTCCAAGCACATAGATTTTCTCTCTGTGCCATGTGATTACTGCTAGGAAACAGACGGGATGATGTTGGCAATTCAAGACTGTCTTTCCTACCATCTTCAGTTCCTCTTTCAGTCATATCAAGTTAAAACCAGGTACTGTGATCACTCATCTGATTTTTGGTTCTTATGAAGATGCATTTTTTTATGTGAATAGTTTTTCAGTTTAGTGTTGTGTGGGGACGATGATTGGTGGAAGATTCTATGTGGCCATCTTGGTCCACCTCCAGTCCAATCTCTGTGGCTAATTTTTAAAATGAAATTTAAATTTTTGATAGTTCTTAAATAATTTTAGTTTTACCACTCTGATTATAGTAGTCTTACAGTATAATATAAGGCTTTAACCACTTTACTCTTATTTGAGAAGACAGATATTTGACTTGAAGATCTACACATCCATAGTATCTGGTATTTTTTGAATACCATAAACTTTACTATTGACACTTTGTAAAATCATTTGGCAGTGCTTTAAAATCTTCAGTCTGTCCCAGTAACTACAATGACTCTGGAATTAGAGTGGAAGTAGGAAGAATTTGATAAGTCACAAAAACATCTGCATGTTTAGTTAATTAACTTATAAAATAGATGGGAACAATGACTTTATTTTCTCTCCTTTTTAAATGCTTTTTATAATTTCCAAGGAAACTATTTCATCCTAACTGCTTCTTCTCATTAAGACAAGGATCTTTATATCCCTGAAAAACAAGAAGGTTTATTATGCAAGGTAGATGTATCTTCCATGGATTTGCTAGTCTCAAGTAATTTGCTATTAAAGAATGTATTGCTGAAGAACAATTGGCAATATCAAAATTTAAAATGTATCTCCTTTAACCCAGGCATTACACTTCATGTGTAAAGTAACATATGTACAAGGAAATTCACTAAAGCATTGCTTATACAAGCAGACTTGAAAAATAACTAAATGTCCTTCAGTAGGGGAGTGATTAAATATATTATGGTATATCTACTTTTATATGGACTGATCTGGAAAGACTTTTAATATATAGTAGTGGAGAAAAAAGTACAAAAGGGGGTTTATATTATGCTGCCATTTATGTTAAAAATCAGAATATGCATATATAGTTTGCAAAGGCATAGTATTTCTCCAGAAACATATGGAAGAAACTGGTTAAAGTCTTGGCTCAGAGGAAAGGGACTGGTAACCAGAGAAAAGAGATTGGGATTTACCTTTCACTGTTGATACACTTTACCTTGTGAATATTCTACCAAATACATGCATTATCAGTTAAATAACAACAAAAAAAAATTTCAAAGAAACCAAATTTTTATGTAAAAAGAATAAAATTCATATGTCCATGACAAAGTCTCAACTAGTCAATTTTGCTAGGGCTGCATACAAATTATGTGACAGAAGATTAATCCCAGAAAATTGATCTCTGAGCAGTTACTAGTCGGAAGTTCTTGTTGTGGTATAAGAAAACTCTAAATTTCCATAACTTTATCAATTCTACTATTTTGGAATATAATGTATCCCAAAACTAGATCATATGTACCTTCAGGTCATTGGTTATTTTTATTTTTTAATGCATCAAAAATATCTGCTATTCTCAGATGCAATGGGAGGTCAAAATGTATTTATTGATTGTGCAAGAAATTAGTAATGGGGTTTAGTGTCTTTAGTAATCTCTACTTCTAGCTGTGTGGAATAAAAATGTAGTCATTTATTTCAGTGCCTGTGAACAAAACTTCTTTAAACAATTGAGTGATCTTAGAGAGTTATTAGCTATTAACAGGATTTATTGAGTGTACTCCTCAAATAGGCCTCTAGATATATTCATAAAACTATGAAATAAAGATGGAAGTGTTGGTGTTAATGTCTATAATGAAAGTCATCTAGAAGCAATTCATAAAAGCAAGTATTGTACATAACCACGCATGTACACCTACATCTAATTTAGGAACTCATTTAGTTTAGAAAGAGGAATGAACTTCATGTTTCTCTCACCTTGGTGTGCTTATCTTCCTTAACACCCTCTCATTACTCTTTATCCTGTATAAGTACTTGTAATGATGCTCTGGAAATCTTGAAAGGTCTCAGTAAATGCTTATTGAATAAAAGAATGTGTAGAGTCTATCCTGCCTTATGACTTAAGGTTCCAGTAAGCACTTTAGGATATACCTTAAAGGGATTGATGTTTATGAATTGTTTTGCATGAGGCCTTTTATGACAATAGAAGAGGGGAAAAGTGCCAAAAGGGCTCAGGAAGGAAGGAAGAAAAAAGGAGAAAGTGCAGGGTATGATGTGATATATAGCTGTAGCCACACCTTCTGTGTGAGAAGGGATGTGCAGAAAAGAAGAATGAACACATGAAATGGTGCAGCCACACTTCTGTGAAAATGTTAGTGTCCTGTGGTCCCAGTGGTCCTTTCTAGGGAAGACCTCAATGGCAAGAAATGTGGTGGAGCAGTGATGATGTCTTGCAGAGTTGGAATTGTTTGTGAGTATAATGGAGATTCATAGGACTCCCAGAAACCATTGATGTAAATCTACAGGAGCTGAAGTTTTAGTTGACAGGTGGAACAGAACTGAAACAAGCTATTATCATTACTCTGTTCTTATCAAAATCATAGGGTTGGTTGTTATAAATGTAGATAAGGCGTATTAAAAACTTACATGAGTGAATTCAGTAAAGAAATACAACCATGTGCATATATTCATATTATGTCAACTAGCTATTTTTTCAGAAACAAAAAATATTATCTTGCTATTTTGGCATGTAGTCAGGATAGGCATACTGTTGTTTGATTAAGTGTTAAAGTTCACAATGAATAAATATCATCTTTGCAACTAAGCTGCATGGTAGTTTCTTACTAAGAATGTTTTTGTACTTACAAGAACAGATGTAGTGATAAAAGAATCCCAAGTTTTTCTAAGTTCTTCAATTAAAAAATTCTAAACCTAGAATATACATATGTGCATATATTTATGTGTGTGTGTATGTGTGTGTATTCTTTTTTCTATAAAATGGGAATATGTAACCTTTATAATATATGTTGAGTTCCTAAGTAAAATCATTTTCCAAATGTAAAATGAGTTGCTTTCAAAGCATTGGTGTATTTTTTATATTTTCCTTATTTAATCATCAGAAATTCAATGTTTACTTGAATCATCAAAAAATTATTTCAGATGGCAACTGACATTTTCTCATATTAAAAAAAAACAAATCCTTGGGTTGACAGACATCCAACAGTAGGAGGTAAGCCTTGAGCTGACAGTTGCTTCCTCGTACAGACTTTTAATTACAGAGTCAGCATGCAAGCTTCAGAGGCCCCCAGGAGTCAGCAACTAACATTCACTTGTGTGCAATTCATTGCAAGAACTGTAATAGGAAAAAGTGTGGCAATTAAGTGTGGGTTTTAGTGAGGGCATGCAGTGTATGTATCTGTTCTAGGACCACAAGTCTTAATTTCATATAGAAAAAAAGGCTATTGTTTTATCTATTTAGCTTTATCAGAAAATGGGTTATTTTCTGTAATTAAAATTTTATAATAATTGAGGCCTAGAATTTATTCCCTGGGATATTTAAGCCATTTAGATATCTAAGCCACATCTTTTAAATGTATATTGGTATTTCCCTACCTTTTACACAGAGTATTTCAATCAAAATATAAACTTCTCTTACTCTGCTAAGTCCCAGTGATAAAGTTGAATTTTTGAGGTTTTATTGTGATTACAGTGAAACTCTAGTTTTTCTAGCTCTGCATCTTACATCAACCATTCTTTCTCAACACTAGCATTTAGCACAACAGTCATGCTGGTGTTTCTAAAAGGCTGTTTTATGAAATCTAGGTACAAAGATGACCGAGTTTGTTAGAGTAAATCAATTATTTCCTCATTATTTTAAATCAGTGGGCTTTTATATGAGGCTCAAAAGAAGACTTCCTGTCTTCATGGACTCAGCATTTTATGATTGCCATTTTTCTAATCAAATCCCAAAATATTCGCAGAGCACCTGTTATATGCCAGGAGTGAAGGACGTTGCCAAAGATGTGTCAATCGGATGAGCAAAATGCTACTGAACTCAATACTTTGGGAAGTAGGGAGTACGGGTTTTGCTATTTCTCCCCAGGCTTTCCACATCCCTGGGCACAGTAAAGAATTCTTATTTTCGAAGATTTTCTATTGTTTTCTGCATCAGCAGAAGATTATATATAACCTCTGCAGACTTGCAATTTTAGAATCATAGTGTTTTCTGAGGTGTGTCACCTTTTACAAGCCCTTACACCCTCCAGGGCAAAGTCTTGAGCTGATTGTCTAAAGAGCTTCCTCGTATCTATATGTAAGGAAGCTTGTCTGTGAGCTTCACATCTAAAGTTAGGTGGCTCAGTCTTAGTTTTTCTGTGAAGTTTATCTCCTCCATATGCCTACTAAAAAATAAAGGTCCTACAAAAACTTAGGTAGATCACATTTAGGAAAATATATATGAATAGCAAATACATGAAAGCATATAAGGAACTTTTGCACAATCGGTTAGTCTTAAATCTTTCATGGAATAAAGCAGTATCAACTAATATACAAACAGATACCCCTGATCCTGCAGTTCCCCCTGACTCTTCCATTTTCCCTTTTAGGAAGAATCAGTGGTTCAAACCTTGGCTCCTTTTAGAAGTCCTACTGTAGCACGATTAAGTTAAAATTTCAAGGGTCCTCCTCTATTAATATTAAAAAAAAAAATAAACCTTCCCAGGTGACTCTAATTTATGTCTGCGGTTGACACAAGTGAGTTAGATTGATTTAAAAGGGACGATAAACACTGTTTTGGCAAAAGCCTATTCCAAACAGCCATCTGATATCTTACTTAATCTAATCTCTGAGATAAGTTCATTTAAACAGAAAGTTGAAACTAATATAATTTCAAATAATCTTTGGAAAATGGGTATAACAAAGGCAACATATCAGTAATACATTTTTTCTTCCAAATGGGATAATGATAGACTACAGAATTTGAGACAGTGTTTCATATTTTGACATTTCAGTGATGGCTATTAATCATAACCTTCTATTTTACTATGGAAAATGCCATTTAAATACCATTTGTTAATTATAATATCTTTGGAAGCCTGTTCATATGTAATCTAAGAGTGAAAAAAGTTCATAAGCTTATCTTGAATTACACATTAAATTGAAAAACCTTTGCTAAAAGTAATATAGAACAGAAAAGACATTGTGCAAGGCACTAAAAGTATGTGCTCTGAAGAGGAAAGTTGTTGAGCTGCTTTCTATCTATTTTGACTTTTTTTATTTACAAAGTCTTCATATAATAAAAAGGATAATTTATTTTTAAAATTTCAGGAAAGAGTTACGTTAGTTCCTTTTGACTAACATAGAAACTTTGAATGAAAATCTTATAACTATCTCCTTTAAGATACCTAGAATTTCTCAAATAATAAAATTTCAAAACTGTTGTAATTGAGGAAAACATCACTTACTAGCTTTTTTAAAAGGAGAAATTTGTACTTATATATATTTTTAAAATCACTTTGTGAAACATTAGGATTATCCTGGGTATAGTTCATTTACTTTTTGATCAATTTTTTGGAACTGTTCTATGTAAAATTAAAGTGACTACCAACATTAAAAAAATAACTAGAGACTGAGAGCATCTCAGATTTTCTTATGTGAACAGTAGTTAGCCTTAGAATCTTCAAGATTGCAAGGAAGAGATGTGCTCAGGTGAACTTGGTAATGGAGGCTCTATCTTACAGACAAATGGGAAAGGGGGAATCTCAGGACACATCACAGCCAGCTGAGTAACTGTCCTGCTGCCGGCACCTCCCATTGATCATCATCTGTCATACAGAAATGGGGCACAGATTGGTTAAATAACCTGCCAATAAGTGTGGAGTCAGGAGTTTCATGGCCTGCCCTCATAACCACTGAACTTCACTGCTTCTCTGAGAAACATAATCAGATAACAGGATACAGGCAGCCTAGAAAGCCCAAGTCAGAAATTGAACTTTGTAATTCACTTAGGAGCAAGGGATACCAAACTATGACACTTTAGAATTTAATTTTGTGTCTTTGAACTTATTTATTTACCCTATCTAATAATACCCTATCTTATTTATTTTCCCTGAAATTATTCACTGCAAAAAAAAAAAAAAAAAAAAAACAAAAAAAAAAAAAAGAAAGAAAGTGGTTACACTACAAATATGCTGTTACAAAGCACAGTTGAGTGAGAAGAAAATATTCCCAGTTAGAACCAGAGTGGCCTGGAGGCAGAAGTGAATGGGTGTCTCCACATATCCTAAGATATCAGTAAGAAGAGCCTTGGCAGTCAACTCTGGATGGCAGAGTCTCAATCCAAACTTTTGTTTGTACATTCAAGTTGAGGAATTCCAAGGAGGCTGTTTTTGTTGTTTTGTTTTTGAAAAAACCAGCCCAATTTTTGACCAGCTGTGTCCAAGAGTAGAAATTTAAGGAGAAAGAGAAACATCTAAACAGATCTCTGGGGTGTGTAAGTGTGTTTTTCTGATGCATTATCATTTTGAGTCCCCAAGTGACCCAGTTTTATTATGGCCATATTAAAATTTAAGATCTATGATTTTTTTAAAGAATAAAATTATGTCTTTTGCAGAAACATAGATGGAGCTGAAGGCTATTTTCCTAAGTTCAGTAACTCAGAAATAGAAAATAAAATGCTGCGTATCCTTACTTACAAGTGGGAGCAAGACAATAGGTACATATGGACACGCAGAGGGGAATAATAGACACTGGGGACCAGAAAAGGTGGGAGGATGAGAGAAGGGGGAGGGCTTCAAAATTACCTACTGGGTACAATTTTCATTATTCAGGTGATGGTTATGCTAAAAGCCCAGAATTCACCACTACACAATATAAACTGCACATGTATCCTCTGAATCTAAAAATAATAGTAATATATGAATAGAAAAAAAGTTGTATGATTTGAGTTGCCTACCTGCAACTTTGAATAAGTTGGTATCTTCTGACATCACATTTTCCAGAATGCTTGATTTATGGTTTCAAAATAATAGAAGGCAACCACTTTAGAATAAGAAGATTACAACCTAGTCTGAAATAGGAATTACAACTACTATGAGAATGCAACCTGGAAATTGATGTGTTAAAGAAAGGAAGAGAAAATTAAGCTTCCTGTGATCAATAGAACTTTTGTCACACTTTCTAAAAGTTAAAAACTCAATTTTAAAATATTCTTAATGGTTACTCCTTGAATATCCATCAAAACCTCTTCATAGACCTTCAGTGTCAATCTCATCTTTGTTCTTCTGATTGTCTAACTCCCTTTCTTTTAAAATGCATACTCTTGAATCCCTTTTGAAATGTAGTAGCCTTATGAGGTTTGTTCTCTTTTGGTTAAAGGCTCGCCCTCCACTGTGGATTCTAAAAGCAATTCCTAGGTGTATATGTGGGGGAACCTGAGGCTGAACTGCACACTCATGTCAAGAAATCTTTGGCAGTCCCTGGTCTCTGACAGGTGCTCTCATTGTTTTCCAGAATACACACAAAAGCCATACTTCAAACTTCCTAGTCTATTATATTTTTATCATTTTTTCCCACATAGCATAATTAGATTTAGGAAACGTTATGTGAGATATCCAGAATGAAATAGTATAAGAAACTCTATTTCAAACTTGTAGGCTAGAAATAAATTTTTATCTTGCCTCCTTAGAACCATTGCATTTAAGAATTAGAATCCTTCCTGGAAAGACAGCCAAAATCTCTAAAACTCATAAATAGATGGGACCGTTTTAATGGCTGAGACTAGGTCTCATGGAAATGGGGCTACCAAGATCAAGTAGGTTTGGGCACCACTGCTATAAGTTGTTTGCCCCCAGAAATTTCACAGGTATCATCATGTCAGAGATGAGGGAAGAAGACATTGTTTAACGGTGGGAAAATGCATTGAATTACATCAGGGCTTACAGATCTTGGGGAATAGGCAGAGAGTTAACAGGATAGTTACCAGGGTTCAGCATTAGGAAATATTTATATCCACCTTGAGTTGTGTAAAAGAAAGATCATCAATCATAGAAATAGCATAAAACAAAGGGTATGGTTGCTGGGTTCATACACTGAAATCATATGTAGATATAGAGGGAAAAGTTGACTCATGCCCTATCTATCTGCTTAGGGGACATGGGCAAAGTTCCAATTAGACAGATGGTATGAAGTGCAATTTATTTATTTTTTGATTTTTATTTTAGTTTCAGGTGTACATGTGCAGGTTTCTTTTACAGGTAAACTGTACGCCATAAGGGTTTGGTATACAGATTATTTAGTCACCCATGTAACTACCCAATAAGTAGTTTTTCAATCTCAATCTCCTCTTATTCTCTAACCTCTACCCTCAAGTAGACCTGGTGTCTAGTGTTCCCTTCTTTGTATCCCTTCTTTGTATCAATGTTTAGTTCTCATTTATACATGAGAACATGCAGTGTTCAGATATTTGGTTTTCTGTTCCTGGGTTAGTTGACTTATTATAATGGCCTCCAGCTTCATCCATATTGCTGCAAAGGACATGATCTCATTCTTTTTTATGGCTGCATAGAATTCTGTGATATATATGTACCACATTTTCTTTATCCAGTCTATCATTGATGGGCATCAATATGGTTTGCATCTGCATTCCCACCCAAATCTCATATCAAATTGTAATCTCCGATGTTGGAAGTAGGCCTGATAGGAGCTGGTTGGACCATGAGGTCAGATGAGATTGAAACTGAAGGTCTATGAAGAGGTTTTGATGGATATTCTGGTTTTATTTGTTTTGTTTTGTTTTATCCTGTAGCCCTGCAGTATAGTGTGAAGTCAGACAATGTGATGCCTCCAGCTTTGTTCTTTTCACTTAGTATTGCTTTGGCTATTTAGGCTTTGTTTTGGTTCCATATGTATTTTGGAATAGTTTTTTTTCTAATTCTGTGAAGACTGCCATTAGTTGTTTCATAGGAATAGCTTTGAATCTGTACATTGCTTTGGAAAGTGTGGCTATTTTAATAACATTGATTCTTCCTATCAATGAGCATGCAAAGTTTTTCCATTTGTTTGTGTCATCTCTGATTTATTTCAGAAGTGTTTTGTTATTCTTGTTATAGAGATCTTTCACCTCCCTGCTTAGTATATTCCTAGGTATTTGTTTCTTTTGGTGGCTATTTTGAATGGAATTGCATTCTTGATTTGGCTGTCACCTTGGATGTTGTTGGTGTATGGAAAAGCTACTTATAATTTAAAATTGATATTGTATCCTGAAATTTTGTTGAAGTTGTTTATTAGATCTAAGAGCTCTTGGGCAGAGACTATCAGGTTTTTTAGGTATAAAATTGTATCAGGCCAGCATGGTGGCTCATTTGGGAGCCAGCACTTTGGGAGGCCAAAGTGGGTGGATCACTTGAGGTCAGGAGTTCAAAACCAGCCTGGCCAAAATGGTGAAACCCTGTCTCCACTAAAAATACAAAAATTAGCTGGGTGTGCTGGTGGGCACCTGTAATCTCAGCTACTTGGGAGACTGAGAGCAGGAGAATCGCTCAAACCTGGGAGACAGAGGTTGCCATGAGCTGAGATCATGCTACTGCACTCCAGCCTGGGCTACAGAGTGAGGCTCCATCTCTCTCTCTCTCTCTCTCTGTGTATATATATATATGTGTATATTTATACATATATATGTGTGTATATATATAAAATCTACATATATATATATATGTATATATATATATATATGTAATCTACAAACAGAGATATTTTGACTTCCTCTCTTCCTATTTAGATGCCTTTTATTTCTTTCTCTTGCCTGATTGCTCTGGCTAGGACTTCCAGTACTATGTTAAATAGGAGACGTGAGAGAGGGCATCCTTGTCTTGTGCAAGTTTTCAAGGGGAATGCTTCCAGCTTTTGCCCATTTAGTATGATGTTGGCTGTGGTTTTGTCATAGACAACTCTTACTATTTTGTGGTATGTTCCTTCAACGCCTAGTTTGTTGAGGGTTTTTAACATGAACTGGTGTTTAACATGAAGTGTACATTATCAAAAGCCTATTCTATCTACTAAGAAAATCATATGGTTTTTGTTTTTTAATGTTGTTTATGTAATGGATCATGGTTTGCATCTGTTGTACCAATTTTGCATCAGGAAGATTGCATACAGTCTACTTGATCTTGGCAGATTAACTTTTTGATGTGCTGCAGGTTTTGTGCTCAGTTTGCTAGTTTTTTGTTGAGGATTTTTGCAACTGTGTTCATCAAGGATATTGGCCTGAAATTTTCTTTTTTGTTGTGTGTCAGCTAGGTTTTAGTATTAGGATGATGCTGGCCTCATAGAATAAGTTGGGGATTAGTACTTCCTCCTTAATATTTTGGAATAGTTTCAGTAGGAATGTTATCAGCTCTTCTTTATACATCTGGTAGAATTTGGTTGTGAATCTATGTAGTCCTGAGCTTTTTCTGGTTGGTAGGCTTTTTATTACCAATTCAATTTTAGAAATAATTATTCGTCTGTTCAGAGTTCCCATTTATTCTTAGTTCAGTCTTGAGAGGGTGTTATGTGTCCAGGAACTCATCCATTTCTTCCAAGTTTTCCAGTTTGTGTGCATAGAGGTGTTTGTAATAGTCTCTGAGGGATTTTTTTTTTTTTGGAATTTTTATATTACTGTAGGGGTTGTGATAATGTCACCTTGTCAATTCTAATGGTGTTTATTTGGATCTTCTCTCTTTTTTTCTTTATTCTAGCTAGCAGTCTCTCAATTTTATTAATTCTTTCAAATAACTCGTTTCTGGATTCACTGACCTTTTGTACGGTTTTTCACATATGAATATCCTTCAGTTGAGCTCTAATTCTGTTTATTTCCTGCCTTCTGCTAGGTTTGGAGTTCGTTTGCTCTTGTTTTACTAACTTCTTAAAGGGTGATGTTAGGTTTTTACTTTGAGATCTTTGTATCTTTTTGATGTAGGTGTTTAATTCTCTAACCTTTCATTTAGCACTGCTTTATCTATGTCCCAGATATTCTGGTATGTTGTATCTTTGTTCTCATTAGTTTCAAACTTTTTTTATTTCTTCCTTAATGTAATTATTTACCCAGAAGTCATTCAGGAGCAGGTTGTTTAATTTCCAGAATGTACGGTTTTAAATGATCTTCTTAGTATTTATTTCCATTTTTATTGTGCTATGGTTTAAGAATCTACTCATCTGACAAAGGACTAATATCCTGAATCTACAAATAACTCAAACAAATTTACGAGCAAAAAAACAAACAACCCCGTCAAAAAGTGGGCGAAGGATATGAACAGACACTTCTCAAAATAAGACATTTAGCAGCCAACAGACACATGAAAAAATGCTCATCAGCACTGGCCATCAGAGAAATGCAAATCAAAACCACAATGAGATATCATCACACCACTTAGAATGGCGATCATTAAAAATTCAGGAAACAACAGGTGCTGGAGAGGATGTGGAGAGATAGGAACATTTTTACACTGTTGGTGGGACTGTAAACTAATTCAACCATTGTGGAAGACAGTGTGGCGATTCCTCAAGGATCTAGAACTAGAAATACCATTTGACCCAGCCATCCCATTACTGGGTATATACCCAAAGGATTATAAATCATGCTACTATAAAGACACATGCACACGTATGTTTATTGCAGCCCTATTCACAATAGCAAAGACTTGGAACCAACCCAAATATCCATCAATAATAGACTGGATTAAGAAAATGTGGTACATATACACCATGGATTACTATGCAGCCATAACAAAGGATGAGTTCATGTCCTTTGTAGGGACATGGATGAAGCTGGAAACCATCATTCTCAGCAAACTATCACAAGAACAGAAAACCAAACACTGCATGTTCTTACTCATAGGTGGGAACTGAACAATGAGAACACTTGGACACAGGAAGGGGAACATCACACACCAGGGCCTGTCATGGGGTTGGGGGAGGGGGAGGGATAGCATTAGGAGATATAGCTAATGTAAATGACAAGTTAATGGATGCGACACACCAACATGGCACATGTATACATATGTAACAAATCTGCACGTTGTCCTCCTGTGCCCTATAACTTAAAGTATAATAAAAAAAAAGAAGAGTGTAGTTGGTATGATTTCTTTCCTTTTGAATTTGCTGAGAACTGTTTTATGACCAATCATAAGGTTGATTTTAGAGTATGTGCCATGTGCAGATGAGAAGAATGTATATTCTGTTGTTTTGGGGTAGAGAGTTCTGCAGATGTCTGTTATGTCCATTTGGTCAAGTGTCAAGTTCAGGTCTTGAATATCTTTGTTAGTTTTCTGCCTCGATGATCTGTCTATGACATTCAGTGGTGTGTTGAAGTCTCCCACTGTTATTAAGTGGTTATCTAAGTCTCTTTGTAGGTTTTTAAAAACCATTTTATAAATCTGGGTGCTCCTGTGTTGGGTGCATATATATTTATGATAGTTATTTCTTGTTGAATTGAAATATTTACCATTACATAATACCCTTATTCAAACTTTTTTGATCATCATTGCTTTAACGTTTGTTTTATTTGAAGTTAAAATCATAACTTCTGTTTGTTTTCTGTTTTCCATGTGCTTGGTAGATTTTTCTCCATCCCTTTACTTTGAGCCTACAGGTGTTACTACATGTGAGATGGGTCTCTTAAAGACAGTATACCATTGCGTCTTGCTTCTTTATCCAACTTGCTACCCTGTGCCTTTTAATTGTGGCATTTTGACTATTTATCTTCCAGGTTAATATTGATATGTGTGCATTTGATCTGGTCATTGTCTTGTTAGCCGGTTATTAGGAAGACTTAATTGTGTAGTTGCTTTATGCTCTGTGTACTTACATGTGTTTTTGTGGAGGCTGGTAACAGTCTTTAATTTCCATATTTAGTACTCCCTTAAGGATTTCTTCTAAGGCAGGTTTGATGGTAATGAATTCCCTTAGCATTTGCTTGTTTGAAAAAGATCTTATTTCTCCTTCACTTATGAAATGTAGTTTGGCTGGGTAAGAAAGTCTTGGTTGGAATTTCTTTTCTTAAGAATGCTGTATACAGTCTCTTCTGGATTGTAGGGTTTCTGCTGAAAGGTCCACTGTTATCCTGGTAGGATTCTTTTTGTTGGTGACTTGCCTCTTTTCTCTAGCTGCTGTTAATGTTTTTTATTTCATGTCAACCTTGGATAACCTGATGACTATTTGTCTTGGGGATGGTTGTCTTCTATAGTGTCTCATAGGGGTTCTCTGCATTTCCTAGATTTGACTGTTAACCTCTTTAGCAAGGTTGGGAAAATTTTCATGGATGATATCTTCAAGTATGTTTTCCAAGTTGCTTGCTTTCTTTCCCTCTCTTTCAGGGATGCCATTGAGTTGCAGAATTGGTTTCTTTACATAATCTCATATTTCTCAGAGGTTTTGTTATTCTTTTTCTTTATTTTTGTCTGAGTAAATTTGAAGAACTGTTTTTGGAGCTCTGAGATTCTTTCTTCGTCTTAGTCTATTCTGCTGTTAATATTTACAATCATATTATGATTTTGTTGTATTGTGGTTTTTGGCTTTATCAGATCAGTTTTGTTCTTTCTTAACATGACCATTTCATCCTTTCAGCTCCTGTATCAGTTTATCGTATTCCTTTGATTCCTAGGATTGGGTTTCAACTTTCTCCCAAATCTCAATGATCTTCATTCCTATTTATATTCTGAATTTTATGTCTGTCATTTCAGCCAGGTTAAAAACCACTGCTAGGGAAATAGTTTGGTCCTTTGGAAGTAAGAAGACACTCTGGCTTTGGGAGTTGCCAGAGTTAATGCACTGGTTCTTTATCATCTGTGTGGGCTGATGTTCCTTTAATCTTTGAAGTTGATGGAATTTGGATGAGTTTTTTTGCTTTTATCTTCTTTGATGCCTTGGGGGTTTGATTGTGATATAATTGGCTTTGATTGTAGAAAATCTCAGGAGGCCAAGGCTCAGCTCAGCACTCCTGGGCTGCATGTTTTAACTTTAGAGGTCTGGTACTGAGAGCCCTACTTTGTTCTCTGGCCTCTTAAGGTTAGGAACTTGCTTCCCTGAAAGGGCTAAGATGCTCCTGTTCCACTGACCCCAAAATTCTGATGGGAGGTGCTGACCAAAGCAGTTAGGGTGGTGGCAGTGGAATCCATGCTTGCTCACACATACCAGCAGCTGTGGTGGTGCAGCATCGTACACACGCATTGGCCGGGTAGATTACCTGTGGGACTGGGGGCGCCATTGGTGGTGGAGTGGTGATAGGTCCGCTGGTGTCTGTACAGGCACTCACATTGGAGATGGCGGCAACACAGTTGGGGTAGGGCACTAGTGTGGATGCTGGGTGTCTGTGTACACCCTTGTGCCAGAGATGGCAGGGAAAGCAAGGCAGAGATGGATGTTTCAGCATATGCACACACTTGTACTGGAAGTGGTAGTGGCCCCAGTTGGGGTGAGTGAGGCTGTAAGTTGTGCTTGCATACCCACGACCAGTGTGACAGCAGGGTGTTGCACACACGCATAGCACTGGGGAAGGGGAGTGAGGTCCAGTGACATGTTTGCACTGGTGAAGTGGTTGGTGGGGAGCTATGGGTGAGTGCCTGTTGGCAAAGTGGGGGGAGTATGCTGCAGTGGGTGGAGGCTGCAAGTGGCCTAGTCGCATGAGCTTGGGCTGGTCTGTAGGAGCTCTCCCATGATTATGCACAGCTTGCGAGTGAACGAGTTACCATGAGGGACACACCCTAGTCGGGTATCCAATGTCGCAAGGCAAGTAGGCGCAGCCAGGATGGGGCCCCAGGAGAGGCCATTAGTGGGGGTGCTCAGATTGGACTGACTTCGTCCAACAGGCAAGACTGCCCTGTTCTGTCAAGCTGTAATGTTAACCGTAAGGCTAAAGTCTCCTAGAGGAGCATGGTGAGCCTTGAGGTATAGGTGTCCCTAGCAATACTCCACTGCAGCTGTTCTCATGACAAAACCTTTAGGCTCCATCCATGCTGGAGTCCTGCCCCTGCCACCTTTCTAAGTGGCCCTCTCTTCCAGCTCAAGTGTTCATGGGTGTCTTGGGTTCTCCTGCAGGTAGGGTTCCAGAGGTGAGTGGCAAGAGCAGGCCACTCCTCACCTGTTCAACTCAGCCCTTTCCTGGGAGTCACTGGGAGCCAGGAGCAGGTCCTGATGTTCAGCAGCCCTGCACAGGGTTCCCAGCTTTCTCTCTCTTCAGTCCAGTGTCTGCATCTTCCCTCCATCCACTTTCGATGCCTTCTCTCCAAAGGTCTGCTCAGTGTGCAAGTCTTCCTGATGTCCTGGTCCCTTGGTGGGAGATGTTCCTCCTGGCTGCATCCAGTGGCCATCTTGGCTTCCTCCAACTTTTCAAAATTAAAGAAAAAAAATCATAGTAGCAGGATGGCCTGGGTGGCCTTTTTCTCTGTAAAGGCTGTTTGGGTGAGGTTGGTGCTGTGAAGGTGTTGGGATCAGTTCTGATGCCTTGCCAATCAGGAGGTGCTGGGGCTGATGATCATGGCCTGGAGTATGCTCCGATGACAGGTGGTACAGTTGGAGAGTCCCCTTTTCACCCTTGGAAATTATTTAATTTTTTTCTTCCAAATCCTGTAGTAATATTGATGCTCCAGAGAGATGTCCCACAGATATTCTGCTCTCGTGCACCCTCCCAGCACAGAGCTGAAACTGTACTCCAGTTTCAGAAATGTGTAGCAGTGTAGTACTTCAAGTTAATCTGAAAAAAAAAAAAAAAAAGAGCTTCCCACGAGGGATCCCAAGAAGCCTGAAGTGCAGTTTAGTGAAACAGAAACACCGGTATTATTCAATGCAGCTCTGAAAGATGACTAATGGTTTCTTCCAAACTTAGATTTTCCCCAAAATCCTTGAATTATTGCTATTAGTGAAGTTACTCATGAAGTGTAAAGATAAAACAGTGCCATGGACTAAATTGTGACCAGAACTTTAGGGTATACTTGGAGGCCCAGAGGTGAGGCAGGTGCAAGCCAGGCACCTGAAGTCAGATCCCCAGTCAGAAAATTCTGGGTGAGCAGGGAAAGGTAGATACTTACCCTGAGTCAGCACTGTCCAGCTATCTAGGCATCTGGTTACTATGCATCCCCAAATTTGCTTTCCCAGTAGTAGGGTGTTTCCCAAATAAGATTGTTGATAGCACTTTAGCAAAAGTCCTCTTGCACTTTGAAGAGATCAGCAGGTTTGAGATATTCAGAAATAAATCCAGAAGTACCCAAACTCCAGAAAAAAGAATAACATTTTGTCTGAGCTTCAGTGAGGAAAGACACCTGAAGTCAGAGTGCAACATAAGGATTAAAAAATGTTGGCCGGGCGCGGTGGCTCAAGCCTGTAATCCCAGCACTTTGGGAGGCCAAGATGGGTGGATCACGAGGTCAGGAGATCGAGACCATCCTGGCTAACGCGGTGAAACTCCGTCTCTACTAAAAAATACAAAAAACTAGCCGGGCGAGGTGGCGGGCACCCATAGTCCCAGCTACTCGGGAGGCTGAAGTGGGAGAATGGCATAAACCCAGGATGCGGAGCTTGCAGTGAGCTGAGATCCGGCCACTGCACGCTAGCCTGGGTGACAGAGGGAGACTCTGTCTCAAAAAAAAAAAAAAAAAAAAAATGTAAATACCCCTTTATTCTTCTTTGGAAAGAGACAAGACCTGTGACACAGCAGGGAGAGATAATTCAATTCTGATCTTACTATGTTGATTTTTTGGATAGTTACAAGTTTTACAGTTTCGAGGTAGGCTCATTTTCATGCTAGTTCTAAAGTCACACATGCACACCCTTCCTGACACTCAAATACAAACTATATGTACATATACTTATTTATGTTGTACATCTACACTGCAATAAATGTATACTTCACTACATATAATATTATCTAACATATGTATCTGAAGTATGAGTAATTTTCAAGATAGGAAAAGAAGATTTATTTATTCATTTCTTTTGTTGAACAAATATTTGCTACACACTGACAGTGATTCAGATACTGTTTTGGATGCTAGAAATATAAAACAGACAAGGTCCTTCCTCTCATGGCATCTATACTCAAGTTCAGGGAGACACAAAATAAACAAACACATAATTTAACAAATTAATTCCAGGTAACAGTAATCGCTATGAAAAAATTAGAAGTGAGCTTTGGCATATTAGACAGTATCTTGCAGACAATGTTGTTGAAATCTGAATGCTAAGACTCCAACCATGCAAATGACTGGAGAAAATGTATGTGAAAAACATTTGAAGCAGTAGTGAGGTTCAACTTTTTAAAGAACTAAGAGAAACCCTGGAGAGTAGAAAATGAATGAGAGAATTGAGGAGGTGAAGTTGAAGAGGTAGAGGAAACCAAATCATACAAAGCTTATAGACCATTAATAGGTGGATTCTATTCTCACAGCCACTAGAAGACACTGGAGAGTTTTAAGCAAGAAAGTGTTGTTGTCTTTTTTGCGTTTTAATGTGTAAGTCCTTCTAGTTGTTGCACAGAAATGTTCCATAGGGCAGAAAGAGTGGCATCAGGAAAACAGCCTTTGGAGTTTCAGACCCACGAGATTAGAGGGGCCTGGGAAACACTTTGGGCATCCTACATACATGCCAAACAACATTTAAAAGAAATGCTACTCAGGTTCAAGGCAATTGGCCTATAACTCAACTGTCTGCTATAAAAAATGTGGTGCTGTTCACAGGAAGATAACAGAATCCAGAGTCTTTATAATGAATCATCCCTAAAGCCCAAGTACAGCAAAAACTTACTAGGCATGCAAAGAAACAGGAATCCATGACTCAAAGTCAAGAAGAAAAGCCATCAACACCCCTGGTCCAGCCCCTGACAAAACAGCCCACATGTTAAACTAGTAGACAGACATTTTAAGGACACACTACAAAAATACTTTTAAATTTATGGAAAATATGTTCAAATAACTAAGAAAAAAAATTTTCTAATGAAGGGAACAAATAAGAAATCACAACAAGGAAATGGAAAATATTTTTAAAATGTAAATTCTAGAACTGAAAAGTAGAGTAACTGAGATAAACCATTTACTATGAAGGCTGAACAGAAGATTGGAGATGGTGGAAAATTGAGTGAGTGATCTTAAAGATATATCAGGCATATTCTAGTCAGAAGAATACAGAGAGGCCAGGCGCGGTGGCTCACACCTGTAATCCCAGCACTTTGGGAGGCCAAGGTGGGTGGATCACAAGGTCAGGAGATTGAGACCATCCTGGCTAACACAGTGAAACCCCGTCTCTACCAAAAATGCAAAAAAATAGCCGGGCATGGTGGCAGGCACCTGTAGTACCAGCTAATCAGGAGGCTGAGGCAGGAGAATGGTGTGAACCCAGGAGGCAGAGCTTGCAGTGAGCAGAGATAGCACCACTGCACTCCAACCTGGGCAATAGAGCAAGACTCCATCAAGAAAGAAAGAAAGAAGGAAAGAAAGAAAGAAGGAAAGCAGGAAGGAAGGAAGGAAGGAAGGAAGGAAGGAAGGAAGGAAGGAAGGAAGGAAGGAAGGAAGGAAGGAAAGAAGGAAAGAAAAAAGGAAAGAAGGAAGGAAGGAAGGTTGGAGAAGAAAATGAACTTTTCTTCAGAAATATGTGTGGCAATATCAAATAGTGTAACATATGTATTACTTGAGTCCCACGATAAGAAAAAAATGAGAATGGATAGAAAAAACTGTTTGAAAACAAGGACCAAATATTTCTCAAACTTAATGGAAACCTAAATCTCCAAGAAACCCTGTGACCTCAAGCAGGATATTCTCTCAGCTACAAATTTAACAATGTATTTAACATTTATCAAGGGCTTACTCTGTGCAAAGAGCTGTACTGGGCATGGAGAAATATATATCAGAATATGGCACAATATTTACCATATTTCACAATCTAGATCTGTACTATCAAAATATGGCAACCACATCTGAATATTGAGCACTTGAAATGTGGCTAATACAACATGATTAAATGATAACATTTTGGATTAAATAAAATATATTATTGAAATTAATTTTGCCTTTTTATTTCTTTATACAGTAGAAAATTTACTATTACACATGGAGCTTGCACTACATTTCTGTTAGCACTGATTAGGAGATAATAATCTAGTTTGTAACATAGCATCCACATATAAAAATAAAATGATGATCAAGTAGCTAGCTTTCAAATCAGATAAATTGGAACTAGATACTTTTTATTAGTATTTAAAATTTTGCCAGTACTTACCACTTTAGTTTTTTTGTTTTGTTTCTTTTGAACTTGTTTTAGTTTGTGTTTCTGGAGAGGAACCAGAAACATAGTGGGTATCAGAAAACATCTATCACTAATAATTAGCAACAGATTATTTTGATATCATAAGATGCTTGGGGTTTTAAAGTTATCAGTTTGCATAATTTGACTATCTCACAATCCACAGTGGTGAAGGGGGCATGACTTTATCTGTTTATTTATATGGTTGTTTTAAACATACAATGAAGAACATTTAAAATGTTTTAAAAACTCAAGTGTTGTCTACAGTGGAATCCACCTAACATACCACTTGCAACAGAGTGGAAATTTTTATTTTTATTTATTACTCTTTGTACACATGTATTTGGTAGGCATTAAACAAACAAAAATTTTAGCAGTTGCCATTAAAAACTGTCCAATAAAACATTTTTATTGAGTTAAGTTTATTTGTACATTTAATGTGAATTATTAAAGAATGAGAATTGAGTTCTTGGGATCCAAGATGGCTGAATAAGAACAGCTCCAGCCTCCAGCTCCCAGCATGAGTGACACAGAAGACATGTGATTTCTGCATTTCCAGCTGAGCTACCGGGTTCTTCTCACTGGGGCATGTTGGACAGTGGGTGCAGGACAGTGGGTGCAGCCCACCAAGTGAGAAGCAAAGCAGGGCAAGGCATTGCCTCACACAGGAAGCACAACGGGGAAGGGAATTCCCTTTCCTAGCCAAGGGAAGCCTTGACACACAGCACCTTGAAAATCAGGTCACTCCCACCCTAATACTGTGCTTTTCCAAGGATCTTAGCAAACGGAACACCAGGACATTATATCCTGCACCTGGCTCAGGGGATCCCATGCCCATGGAGCCTCCCTCATTGCTAGCACAGCAGTCTGAGATCTAACTGCAAGGTGGCAGCAAGGCTGGGGGAGGGGCGTCCGCCATTGCTGAGGCTTGAGTAGCTAAACAAATTGGCCGGGAAGCTCGAACTCAGTGGAGCCCACCACAGCTCAAGGAGGCCTGCCTGCCTCTGTAGACGCCACCTCTGGGGACAGGTCATAGCCAAACAAAAGGCAACAGAAACCTCTGCAGATTTAAATGTCCCTGTCTGACAGCTTTGAAGAGAGTAGTGGTTTTCCCAGCATGGATTTTGAGATGTGAGAACAGACAGACAGCCTGCTTAAGTGGGTCCCTGACCCCCAAATAGCCTAACTGGGAGACACCCCCCACTAGGGGCAGACTGACACCTCACACCTCACATGGCCAGATACACCTCTGAGACGAAACTTCCAGAGGAATGATCAAGCAGCAACATTTGCTGTTTGGCATTATTCACTCTTCTGCAGCCTCCACTGCTGATATCCAGGCAAACAGGATCTGGAGTGGACCTCGAGCAAACTCCAACAGACCTGCAGCTGAGCGTCCTGACTGTTAGAAGGAAAACTAACAAGCAGAAAGAACATTCATACCAAAACCCCATCTGTAGTGCCTCTCCCCCTTCAAAGGAACACAGCTCCTTGCCAGCAACGGAACAAAACTGGACAGAGAATGACTTTGACGAGTTGAGAGAAGAGGGCTTCAGACGATCAAACTTCTCTGACTAAAGGAGGAAGTTCAAACCCGTCACAAAGAAGCTAAAAACCTTGAAAAAAGATATGACGAATGGCTAACTAGAATAATCAATATAGAGAAGTTCTTAAATGACCTGATAGAGATGAAAACAATGACACAAGAACTACATGACAAATGCACAAGTGTCAGTAACTGATGCGATCAACTGGAAGAAAGGGTATCAGTGATTGAAGATCAAATTAATGAAATGAAGCGAGAAGAGAAGTTTAGAGTAAAAAGAGTAAAAAGAAATGAACAAAGCCTCCAAGAAATATGGGACTATGTGAAAAGACCAAATCTATGTCTGATTGGTGTACCTGAAAGTGTCAGGGAGAATGGAAACCAGCTGGAAAACACTCTGCAGGATATTATCCAGGAGAACTTCCCCAACCTAGCAAGGCAGTCAACATTCAAATTCAGGAAATACAGAGAATGCCACAAAGATACTCCTCGAGAAGAGCAACTCCAAGACATATAGTTGTCAGATTCACCAAAGTTGAAATGAAGGAAAAAATGTTAAGGGCAGCCAGAGAGAAAGGTCGGGTTACCCACAAAGGGAAGCCCATAAGACTAACAGCAGCTCTTTTGGCAGACACTCTACAAGCCAGAAGAGAATGGGGGTCAATATTCAACATTCTTAAAGAAAAGAATTTTCAACCCAGAATTTCATATCCAGCCAAACTAAGTTTTGTAAGTGAAGGAGAAATAAAATCCTTTACAGGCAAGCAAATGCTGAGAGATTTTGTCACCACCAGGCCTGCCTTCCAAGAGCTCCTGAAGGAAGCAAAAAACATGGAAAGGAACAACCAGTAGCAGCCACTGCAAAAACAGACCAAAATGTAAAGACCATCAATGCTACAAAGAAACTGCATCAACTAATGAACAAAATAACCAGCTAACATCATAATGACAGGATCAAGTTCACACATAACAATATTAACCTTAAATGTAAACGGACTAAATGCTCCAATTAAAAGACAGAGACTGGCAAATTGGATAAAGAGTCAAGAACCATCAGTTTGCTGTGTTCAGGAGACCCATCTCACATGCAGAGACACACATAGGCTCAAAATAAAGGGATGGAGGAAGATCTACCAAGCAAATGGAAAACAAAAAAGGCAGGGGTTGCAATCATAGTCTCTGATAAAACAGACTTTAAATCAACAAAGATCAAAAGAGACAAAAAAGGCTATTACATAATGGTAAAGGGATCAATTCAACAAGAAGAGCTAACTATCCTAAATACATATACACTCAATACAGGAGCACCCAGATTCATAAAGCAAGTCCTTAGACACTTACAAAGAGACTTAGATTCCCACACAATAATAATGGGAGACTTTAACACCCCACTGTCAACATTAGACAGATCGATGAGACAGAAAGTTAACAAGGATATCCAGGAATTGAACTCAACTCTGCACCAAGAGGACCTAATAGACATCTACAGAACTCTCCACCCAAAATCAACAGAATATACATTCTTCTCAGCAGCACATCACACTCATTCCAAAATTGACCACACAGTTGGAAGTGAAGCACTCCTCAGCAAATGTAAAAGAACAGAAATTATAACAAACTGTCTCTTAGACCACAGTGCAATCAAACTAGAACTCAGGACAAAGAAACTCAATCAAAACCGCTCAACTACATGGAAACTGAACAACCTGCTCCTGAATGACTACTGGATACATAACGAGATGAAGGCAGAAATAAAGGTGTTCTTTGAAACCAATGAGAACAAAGATACAACATACCACAATCTCTGGGACACATTTAAAGCAGTGTGTAGAGGGAAATTTATAGCACTAAATGCCCATAAGAGAAAGCAGGAAAGATCTAAAATTGACACTCTAACATCACAATTAAAAGAACTAGAGAAGCAAGAGCAAACACATTCAAAAGCTAGCAGAAGGCAAGAAATAACTAAGATCAGAGCAGAACTGAAGGAGATAGAGATGAAAAAAACTCTTCAAAAAATCAATGAATCCAGGAGTTGGTTTTTTGAAAAGATCAACAAAATTGATAGACCACTAGCAAGACTAATAAAGAAGAAAAGAGAGAAGAATCAAATAGATGCAATAAATAATGATAAAGGGGTTATCACCACCAACCCCACAGAAATACTAATTACCATCAGAGAATACTATAAACACCTCTACACAAATAAACTAGAAAACCTAGAAGAAATGGATAAATTCCTGGACACATACACTCTCCCAAGACTAAACCAGGAAGAAGTTGAATCCCTGAATAGACCAATAACAGGCTCTGAATTTGAGGCAATACTTAATAGCCTACCAACCAAAAAAAGTCCAGGACCAGACGAATTTACAGCCGAATTCTACCAGAGGTACAAGGAGGAGCTGGTACCATTCCTTCTGAAACTATTCCAATCAATAGAAAAAGAGGGAATCCTCCCTAACTCATTTATGAGGCTAACATCATCCTGATACCAAAGCCTGGCAGAGACACAACAAAAAAAGAGAATTTTAGACCAATATCCCTGATGAACATCAATGCAAAAATCTTCAATAAAATATTGACAAACAGAATGCAGCAGCACATCAAAAAGTTTATCCACCATGATCAAGTGGGCTTCATCCCTGGGATGCAAGGCTGGTTCAACATTCACAAATCAATAAACGTAATCCAGCATATAAACAGAACCAAAGACAAAAACCACATGATTATCTCAATAGATGCAGAAAAGGCCTTTGACAAAATTCAACAGCCTTCATGCTAAAATCTCTCAATAAATTTGGTATTGATGGAACATATCTCAAAATAATAAGAGTTATTTATGACAAACCCACAGCCAATATCATACTGAATGGGCAAAATCTGGGAGCATTCCCCTTGAAAACTGGCACAAGACAGGGATGTCCTCTCTCAACACTCCTTTCAACATAGTTTTGGAAGTTCTGGCCAGGGCAATCAGGCAAGAGAAAGAAATGAAGCGTATTCAATTAGGAAAAGAGGAAGTCAAATTTTCCCTGTGTGCAGGTGACATGATTGCATATTTAGAAAACCCCATCATCTCAGCCCAAAATCTCCTTAAGCTGATAAGCAACTTCGGCAAAGTCTCAGGATACAAAATCAATGTGCAAAAATCGCAAGCATTCTTATACACAAATAACAGACAAACAGAGAGACAAATCATGAGTGAACTCCCATTCACAAATGCTTCAAAGAGAATAAAATACCTAGGAATCCAACTTACAAGGGATGTGAAGGACCTCTTCAAGGAGAACTGCCAACCACTGCTCAATGAAATAAAAGAGGACACAAACAAATGGAAGAACATTCCATGCTCATGGATAGGAAGAATCAATATCGTGAAAATGACCATACTGCCCAAGGTAATTTATAGATTCAGTGCCATCTCCATTAAGCTACCAATGACTTTCTTCACAGAATTGGAAAAAACTACTCTAAAGTTCATATGGAGCCAAAAAATAGCTCACATTGCCAAGGCAATCCTAAACCAAAAGACCAAAGTTGGAGGCATCATGCTACCTGACTTCAAACTATACTACAAGGCTATCGTAACCAAAACAGCATGGTACTGGTACCAAAACAGAGATATAGACCAATGGAACAGAACAGAGCCCTCAGAAATAATACCACACATCTACAACCATCTGATCTTTGACAAACCTGACAAAAACAAGAAATGGGGAAAGGATTCCCTATTTAATAAATGGTGCTGGGAAAACTGGCTAGCCATAAATAGAAAGCTGAAAGTGGATCCCTTTATTACACCTTATACAAAAATTAATTCAAGATAGATTAGAGACTTAAATGTTAGACCTAAAACCGTAAAAACGCTAGAAGAAAACCTAGGCAATACCATTCAAGACTTAGGCATGGGCAAGGACTTCATGTCTAAAACACCAAAAGCAATGGCAACAAAAGCCAAAATTGAAATATGGGATCTAATTAAACTAAAGAGCTTCTGCACAGCAAAAGAAACTACCATCAGAGTGAACAGTCAACCTACAGAATAGGAGAAAATTTTTGCAATCTACTCATCTGACAAAGGGCTAATATCCAGAACCTACAAAGAACTCAAACAAATTTACAAGAAAAAAACAAACAACTTCATCCAAAAGTGGGCAAAGGATGTGAACAGACAATTCTCAAAAGAAGACATTTATGCAGCCAACAGACACATGAAAAAATGATCATCAGCATTGGCCATCAGAGAAATGCAAATCAAAACCACAATGAGATACCATCTCACACCAGTTAGAATGGCGATCATTAAAAAGTCAGGAAACAACAGGTGCTGGAGAGGATGTGGAGAAATAGGAACACTTTTAGACTGTTGGTAAGACTGTAAACTAGTTCAACCATTGTGGAAGACAGTGTGGCCATTCCTCAAGGATCTACAAGTAGAAATACCATTTGGCTCAGCCATCCCATTACTGGGGATATACCCAAAGGATTATAAATCATGCTGCTTTATAGGCACATGCACACGTATGTTTATTGCAGCCCTATTCACAATAGCAAAGACTTGGAACCAACCCAAATGTCCATCAATGATAGACTGGATTAAGCAAATGTGGCACATATACACCATGGAATACTATGCAGCCATAACAAAGGATGAGTTCATGTCCTTTGTAGGGACATGGATGAAGCTGGAAACCATCATTCTCAGCCAACTATCACAAGAACAGAAAACCAAGCACCGCATGTTCTCACTCATAGGTGGGAACTGAACAATGAGAACACTTGGACACAGGAAGGGGAACATCACACACACCAGGGCCTGTTGTGGGGTGGGGGGAGTGGGGAGGGATAGCATTAGGAGCTATACCTAATATCAATGAGGAGTTAATGGGTTCAGCACACCACCATGGCACATGTATACATATGTAACAAACCTGCACTTTGTGTACATGTACCCCAGAACATAAAGTATAATAACAAACAAAACAAAACAAAAACAAAAACAAAAAAAAAAAATGAAAAGAATGAGAATTGAAGTGATTTATTCATTTTCTTGATCTCTAACACAGTAGTTGGCACTATCTATATGATTCTCCCCTTCAAGGATCTAGTAGTCCTGTTTATGGTAATTTCCTTGCAGATTGTGTCCACCCAGTTCCCCTCGATGTTCAGTTCAAGTTTTGTCTTTGGTTTTCTAGATTTCAACTTTTAAAAAGCAAATAGCATGAAGTTCTCTCTTTATAAGCATTCTCTTTTGCCACTCTCAAATTCCACTCTTATTATTCAGATGTAGCTGTGGGTTTGCAAGTTAAGGTACCCAGAAAGCAAAGGGATTTGAGATAGCTCAGAGAAACTATGTCTTAAAATCTATTAGAAATGATGAGGCCAAAAGGTTCATGCTGACAGTTTGCATAATGAATAAGATTTCCTAGAGTTAGTAGTTTGACAAACTGTAAAATATTCAAGAAATCACCATTGCAGGTCTTGCTGTCCCTGTCAAGATGACAAAATCATACTTTTACTAGGATAAACTCTGTATGAATAATTTTGCTAGGTATATTTTATTCAAACATATTTTCTGTTTCCATCATCATAAGATTCCTTGACATGGGCAATGTCTCTTTCCAGCAACACACATACTTATAAATGACATTGCACTTCTGCTGCTGTACTTAGGAGTCTATAAGGTGTTCCAGCAAGATGTACAAAGACAGAAAAAAATCTATAACAAAAGCATGTAAATACAATGAGAATCTGAGTTGCTGTAGGAATCATAGATACATAATTTCTCTCTATATATTCACATATGTATATACACACACACACACACACAAACACATAATGTACTCTCACAAAACAATGAAAGGTGCTTTTCTTGTGACCTTTAATATTGTATTCTAGAAAATAAAAATAGAAAAGTAAACCATGAAACTTCCATGTAAATTTGAATGGGAGAAGCAAAGGCACTGTCCTTTATTATTCTCAGCTTATTAGTGAAACAACCAAGGAAATTTAAATAGTATTTAAACCTGTAACTGTGTTAGAAAGTAGGAAGAGTTATCATCCATGAGTCAGAAACATTAAAGAAAGTCTGGTGGATGGAACTGCTAAATCTGCTTGGTTATTCTGAGAAACAGCAGCATCAATGGTAACAAAATCAAGGGGACCCTCCAGAAAGTCACCCACACTTCCTGAGGATTCAACACCATTTAAACCTTAGTTAGCCACCATTCAACACTAATGCAGTCTGTATTCAACATAAATATTCAACCAAAGATCCAAGTTTAGTTATATCAAGCAGGAAGTTTCAGTGTTAGTTATACCAAGTGGAAAGTTAGCATGAGATAATGGCTGGATAAATAACTGAAAAAAAAAAAAAAAAAAAAAAAATTTACCCAAATAAAAAAATTGAGGGGAAAAAAAAACAAATGGAAAAAAAAAAAGAAAAAAAGGGGGGAAAAAAAAAAAAAAAAAAAAAAAAAAAAAAAAACATTTACCCTAATGAAATAAGAGTGAGGAAAACATTACACTCATGTAGAAAATACATGTTTTGAGGGAGGAAAAAGTACCTATATAGAAGAAGCAGAAAGAAACTTTATAAAAGATTTGTTTTGTTTTCTCAACATAAAATAAAACCAAACCTTCATAAACTTTAAAAAGCAGCAGATAAAAGAAGTGATAAGACAACACATTGATAAGAAAACATGAGGGGGTAAGAGGCAAGGAAAAACAGAAACCCTGCACCCTGCAAGTGCGAAGGAAAACAGCCTCAAACATACGTTGCAAAGGTGAAGCTGAATTATTTTCTTTTGGTTAGATGGCCATTACCATAATTACTATAGAAATGTTAAGACCTGAGTTAAGAGTAAATGTGGACAGTGTTTTTAAAAAGATGCAACATGTGTCCACTAACTCGACTGAGTAGCCAAACATACACTAAAGGAACAGAATTTCTTCTGAAGAAAACACATCAGAATACTAAGAAACCACATGTCTTATTAAAAAAAAAAAAAAAAGCTGTTCCGTGGGTGGTTGGCATTGAGCAATTTGTATTTAAAAAATTGCAATGAGGGCAACATTCTAGCCCTGAGTTTGGGTAATTTTTGGTGACAGTTGGTCAGTTGGTAGAAGCAAAAAATGTTATGAGAAACAATTTGTGCAGGTATGGGTGATTAATTCCAACTGAGGTTTAGTGGATGGTGTTAGGAAATGAAGATCATATTAGTGCAAAGTGAGCTTCCTTCTAATTTATTCTTTGCTTGCATGACAATAAGTAGAATCAGAAACATATAGAGAAATTTATACACAGAAAATTGTTCTTTAAACAACAGTCCTTTTATTTATTGGGACAAGCGTTACAATTGCAGGGATGAGAGTTTATTTCCATTCAGAAGCAATTCATCTCAGTTTCCATTAACCAGCTTAGAGTGTGGTTCAAACTGCAGTTAATTTTATTTATGTGAGGCTTCTGGCTTCTAGGTGTGTGTTTTTTTTTTTTTTTTTTTTTTTTTTTTTTTTTTTTTTTTTTTTTTTTGAGACGGAGTCTCGCTCTGTGGCCCAGGCTGGAGTGCAGTGGCCGGACCTCAGCTCACTGCAGGCTCCGCCTCCCAGGTTCACGCAGTTCTCCAGCCTCAGCCTCCCGAGTAGCTTGGACTACAGGCGCCTGCCACCTCACCCGGCTAGTTTTTTTCCTGTATTTTTTAGTAGAGACGGGGTTTCACCGTGTTAGCCAGGATGGTCTTGATCTCCTGACCTCGTGATCCGCCCGTCTCGGCCTCCCAAAGTGCTGGGATTACAGGCGTGAGCCACCGCAACCGGCCCTAGGTGTTGTTTTAAGAGCAAAAT
>NW_022324309.1:2520796-2522537 GCF_002776525.5 Piliocolobus tephrosceles
TTTTTTTTTTTTTTTTTTTTTGAGACGGAGTCTTGCTCTGTCGCCCGGGCTGGAGTGCAGTGGCCAGATCTCAGCTCACTGCAAGCTCCGCCTCCCGGGTTTACGCCATTCTCCTGCCTCAGCCTCCGGAGTAGCTGGGACTACAGGCGCCCACCACCTCGCCCGGCTAGTTTTTTGTATTTTTAGTAGAGACGGGGTTTCAGCGTGTTAGCCAGGATGGTCTCGATCTCCTGACCTCGTGATCCGCCCGTCTCAGCCTCCCAAAGTGCTGGGATTACAGGCTTGAGCCACCGCGCCCGGCTCAAAATGTTAAATAAGGCTCTCAACTTCCCCTGGTCATCCCAAAATTTAAGTGACAGGGGTGGAAGTGAAGGAGGGTTTGAGATAGGAATGAAAACTAAAGTCTCATATTCTTGATGATAAAATATATTCTGTGATGTACGGGAGGCAGGGAAAAACTAGCAACTCCATTATTGCATTTCATAAAAAAAAATCTATGGATTTCTCTTCTGTGTTTGAGGGTAAAGCAAGTTCTCGGAAATGAATTACTCTTTCTTCAGGTCACCTGAACCATATGGTGACTTGTTTTCATTTGGAAATAAGATTTATACTTTAATCACAACAGTCAGGCTCTGGAAAACTGTACTGATATCATGCAGTTCTCAATGCAAGCTTGGGCAGAGTTCTGCCTTTGAGGGAAACTTCTCCCAGTGATGCCATTCTGTTGCTAAACCTTCTTGTATGAAGTTAAATTTATTTTTCACAACATTTTGTTTTGTAGCAAATCATACTGCAGAGAGGCTCTGGTTCAGCAGAAACTGAAAAAGATTTATTACGCAAGACGTTGCTCTAAGCTTGCCTAACTTAGACAAGTTTCTTTCTGACTCTAGACTCTTGACTTCCCTTTTCTTAAAACATTTACTTTAGAAGACATGTAAATTCTCTTTCTGCTCCTTTGAGATGTAAATATTGTAGAAAGTCTCCTGCCAGTTTTACAAGCCAAGAGTGTCTTTCTCCAGGACCCTGAAGCTATCCTTTTGAAATGTAATCATCAAGAAAGTTAAAACTTCTATCAACCCAGGCTCTAAGGAAAGGGTAGGAGTTTAACTTCAATGGGTGCCTATTAGCAAACACAGGTGGTCTTATTACAGAGAAAAATACACACTCCAGGAATAACTCAATGTCCTCCACACACTGCATCAATCAGCCTCTTCCCTAATATCCTCCAGTAGTCTTCTGTTAGCTCACAGCAGTACTTAAAAATCTTCCCACCTTTTGTTTCAATGAAGTTGAGTTCAAACTCAGTCCTGGCATCTCTTACCTGTTGCAATAGCCTTGAATAAAGTCTTCCTTATCTGTTTAACTTTGGTGGAATTTTGCTTTGACACTTATGGACTGCATGTTTGTGCCCACACCACCCCAATCCCAAATTCATATGTTGAAACTTTAGCCTCCAATGGGACAGTATTAGAAGGCAGAATCTTTGGGAGGTAATTAAGTTTAGATGCAGTCATCATAGTGGAGTTGCCATGATCAAATTAGTGTTCTTATATGAAGGGAAAGAGACTAGAAAACACTCTCTGCCCTACCCCTCAACCCCAGTGCATACACCAAGGAAGGCCAGGTGGTAACAGGGAAGAGGGACCTCACAAGAACCTGACTTAGGCACCCAAATGCGAATGTCTGTGGTTTGGCATGAAAGCCTCTTATGGAACATTATAAATCCTACAGTTCTATAGTG
>NW_022324310.1:0-11874 GCF_002776525.5 Piliocolobus tephrosceles
TCCTCGTCCTCAGCCTACTCAACATGAAGACAAAAAGGAAGATCTTTATGATGATCCACTTTATGAAAAGTAAATACAGTTTTCTCTTCCTTATGACTTTTAAATAATATATTCTTTTCTCTAGCTTAGTTTATTGGAAGAATACCATATATAATACATATGACAAAATGTGTTAATCAGCTTTATAATATTGGTAAGGCTTCTCAACAGTAGGCTATCAGTATTTAAGCTCTGGGGAAGCCAAAAGCTATACCTTATTTATTACATATTGTACCACTGTGTCAAAACATCACATGCCCCTTATAAGTACATATAATTATCAGCCATAAGTATTAAAAATTTAAAAAATTAAGTTATACATGAATTTTTGACTCTGTTGGGGTTAGGGGCACCAGTATAATTCAAGGGTGAACTAGATTACCTCTAGTGTTTGTTTTCGTGTTTGCTTTTGGAATTTTCTTCTACTTTACTGGTTATGACCAACTTTCTTTTTTCTGTCTCTTTTGATACCTGTCTTCCACATGATAGCTTTCCTCAGATTTCTGGTGATCTTTGGCTCTGTTTATATTTAAGAAAGGAGACCATACACCCTTTCTGAGACAAGAACTTGTAGATTGACAGCTTTACTTAAGGGGCCACGTTCCCTTCTGGGGATTACCATGTCACTTTCTGGAGAACTATTCTTTGGTGCCCTCTACATTATCTGGGGAATATTCACCTAATCCTATGGCCACGTTGGGTGACTACTTTTTTGTTTGTATTTTGTTTTGTTTTTTGAGTCAGAGTCTTGCTCTGTCACCCAGGCTGGAGTAAAGTGGCGCCATCTCGGCTCACTGCAAGCTCCGCCTCCCAGGTTCATGGCATTCTCCTGCCTCAGCCTCCTAAGTAGCTGGGACTACAGGCGCCCGCCACCACAGTCGGCTAATTTTTTTTTTTTTTTTGGTATTTTTAGTAGAGACGGGGTTTCACCCTGTTAGCCAGGATGGTCTCGATCTCCTGACCTCATGATCTGCCTGCCTCGGCCTCCCAAAGTGCTGAGATTACAGGTGTGAGCCACCTCGCCCGGCCGTTGTGATTTTTAATGACTGGCTGCAGGTCAACGGTTAGCAAGGCAAAGAAAGGGGCCTGGACAGCAATGTTCAATATATAGACATTAAATCACTCTACCAAGTGGTACCTTTACTTTCACCTTCCACTTTGGTATTTCCATGTCCAGAGACTTTACTATTCAGTGTTTTCCCACAGACACAAGATTCCTCCTCTATTTCAGAAAGGGGCAGAAGGAAGACAAAGTATTTGCTTACTCAAGGCTGAGGAGGAGACCTGGATTTTAATGACTCCATGTACTGACTTTGAACAGTTTCTAGTGCTTGTGGGTTTCCAAGGCAACTGGTCCCAGTTCAGGGACTTCCTGAGGTCTTCTAGTTGAGCATACAGGTTACTTGTATTAAAGTTCTGCTTGTTGCAGCCGGGCGCCGTGGCTCAAGTCTGTCATCCCAGCACTTTGGGAGGCCAAAGCGGGCAGATCACGAGGTCAGGAGATGGAGACCATCCTGGCTAACACGGTGAAATCCTGTCTCTACTAAAAATACAAAAAAACAATTAGCCGGGCGAGGTGGCGGGGCCTGTAGTCCCAGCTACTCAGGAGGCTGAGGCAGGAGAATGGCGTGGACCCGGGAGGCGGAGCTTGCAGTGAGCCGAGATCGCGCCACTGCACTCCAGCCTGGGCGACAGAGCGAGACTCTGTCTCAAAAAATAAATAAATAAAGTTCTGCTTGTTGCACCCGGGAGCAGTGGCTCACGCCTGTAATCTCAGCACTTTGGGAGACTGAGGTGGGTAGATCACCTGAGGTCAAGAGTTGGAGATCAGCCTGGCCAGCATAGTGAAACCCCATCTCTACTAAAAATACAAAAAAATCAGCTGGGCATGGTGGCCGGTGCCTGTAATCCCAGCTACTCGAGAGGCTTAGGCAGGAGATTCACTTGAACTCGGGAGGCAGAGGTGGCAGTGAACCGAGATCATGGCACCGCACGCCAGCCTGGCCAACAAGAGTGAAATTCCGCCTCAAACAAACAAAAACAGTTCTGCTTGTTGCTCGGTCGCTACTCTGAGTCTCTCATCTGCTGTTCCCATTGTCTTTTTCAGTTTATTTCTTGGTCGACTAGGTGCCATTTTTGTGTGTGATTTTTTTTCTTTTATTGATTGATTGATTGATTTATGTTTTTGACGGAGTCTCGCTCTGTCCCCCAGGCTCGAGTGCAGTGGCGCGATCTCGGCTGGGACTACAGGCGCCCGCCACCACGCCGGCTAAGTTTGTTTGTTTGTTTGTTTGTTTGTTTGTTGGTATTTTTAGTAGAGACGGGGCTTCACCGTGTTAGCTAGGATGGTTTCGATCTTCTGACCCCGTGATATGCCCACCTCGGCCTCCCAAAGTGCTGGGATTACAGGCTTGAGCCACCGCGCGCGACCAGAAACTAGACTCCCCAAGTGCTGGGGTTACAGGCCTGAGTCCCTGCGCCCCGCCTTTTGTGTGGTTTTTAGGAGTTAAGAGAAGAGAAACTATGTCTGACTAGTCTGCCATAATTACTCAAAAGTTGTAATATTAAAATTGTAGATGTCTAACTAATCGAGCAAATAACCATATAGAGAAGAATCTGAAAATTTTAACATGGAGAAAGGATGTCTATCCAGACACACAATTGTTCTTCTCTTAGATACGCCCTCGAACATTGTGTCAAAGTTCAAATAAAAATGAACTGGAATGTATTAGTGTGTTTTCACTCTGCTATAAACTACCTGAGACTTGGTAATTTAAAAAGAAAAGAGGTTTAATTGACTCAGTTCTGCATGGCTGGGGAGGCCTCAGGAAACTTCTAATCACGGCAGAAGGCAAAGGGGAAGCAAGGCGCGTCTTACACTGTGGCAGGGGAGAGAGTGAGGAACGGGGGAAGTGCCACATTCTCACGCCATCAGATCTTGTGAGAATTCACTCATTTTCCCACCAACAGCAAGCGGGAAATCCACCCCCATGTTCTGTTTTGCTCATTTATTTGAGCAAATGAGAATTCCAAGAACATAACTGTTTTTTGGTTGTTTTTTTTTTTTGCTCATTTCTGTTTTGCTCATTTATTTCTTCTTACGTTCTTGGAATGAGAATTCACGCACAAGTTTCATGCAAAATGCTTCTTAGAAGTAAGGCCAGGCTGAAAATGAAATACCCTTTACAAAACATTTTGTTGACTTAAGGTTTTACTGTTGTTGTTTTTTGTTCCTTAAAATTTTGATCTTGTATGAACTGCAAGTATGCTATTATCGGAGCTGGCTTTTGTTAAATATAAAAAAGCTAGTTTCTGGTCAGGTGCGGTGGTTCATGGCTGTAATCCCAGCACTTTGGGAGGTCGAGGTGGGCATATCACGAAGTCAGGAGATGGAGACCGTCTGGCTAACAGGGTGAAACCCTGTCTCTACAAAATATACAAGAAAAAAAAAAATAGCAGGCGAGGTGGCGGGCACCTGTAGTCCCAGCTACTCGGAAGGCTGAAGCAGGAGAATGGCATGAACCCAGGAGGCGGAGCTGCAGTGAGCCGAGATCGTGCCACTGCACTCCAGCCTGGGGAACAGAGCGAGACTCTGTCTCAAAAAAAAAACCAAAACAAAACTAGTTTCTTAGAAACTTATCCTTTTATCCCAATTTGTACCACTACCCAGAGTCATAATTATACTAAGTGAAGCATCCAAAGTTTATGGAAAAAAAAAATAAGGTTTCTTTTTCTTTTCTTTCCTTTTTTTTTTTTTTTTTTTTGAGAGGGAGTCTTGTTTGTATTTTTAGTAGAGATGAGGTTTCACCGTGTTAGCCAGGAGGGTCTCGATCTTCTGATCTCGTGATCCGCCCTCCTCAGCCTCCCAAAGTGTTAGGATTAGAGGCGTGAGCCACTGCGCCAGGCAGGTTTCATCTTTTTGTATGGTAGGCTGATCACTTGAAACATTTCTATGATAAGAAATCAAACCCAACTGTACAACTAGTCTTGTTGCAAACAAATGGTGAGTAAAGCAAACTGTAACAAATAGTATACAAAAGCAAAATTATTTCCCTAAATAGCTAGTTATAAATCGTCCTGATAGAAGACCCCTGAAGCTGTTTTAAGGATGAAGTTCTACTGTCCCTAATAAAAAAGCACAACTATGAAAGAATAGTTGAACCCTGATGTTAACTCAAAATTATTTTATCTCCAGAATAGGGTGGGAATATTTTTGGCTAAAATTACTAGGGTGTAGCTAAATGATTACCGTTTCTATGTGTTGAACACCAGAGGAAGAAGCTTTTCAAACTTACTAAGTCCGACTTTTATAAAACAGAATTGCTTTGAGGTCGGGTATAAACTCATTTGTGCTATTAATCATCATAAAATAAAACTGTCATTTATCTTTTTAGCTTCAGCAACAGGTTCTAATTGTCACATTTCCTGTAAAATAAATATCTCTTATGAACAAAGAAAAATATGAATGAAATAAAATTATATTCAGGATTATAGTCCTCATAAAAAGTCTATAGATACCCCATAAAATATTTTTCAATAAGTGTAAAATAACTTCATTTTGTGTAAAGTATGAAAATATGTTCTGCAGCCCATTATCTGGTACATACTGATATTTGCAAAATTATTATGATGTATTTGTTGAATGAATACATGCTAATTTTGCCATAAAAAGGCTAAATATGTTATATTTGAGAAATGGTTTTAAACTATTAATTAGCAGTGCTATTAATATTTGAAATTTTTGAAGTCCTATGATAATAATTGGGAAACACTTAAAATATTCTTAAATCAGGGAGTATTCTCCAACTGGAATCAAATCATGAAAGAAAACGAGGGAGGATTGAGGAAAAAAACACAAACACACACCCCAGAGAAAAACAAAGGTGGACACAAGAAGACATTCCTGACAAACCTTAAGGATGGAAAAATAAACAAACAAACAAATAAATAAATAAAACAGTGAAAGAAATAGAAGAAATTGGCCGGGCACGATGGCTCTCAGCACTTTGGGAGGCCGAAGCGGGTGGATCACGAGGTCGGGAGATCCAGACCATCCTGGTTAACACGGTGAAACCTCGTCTCTATTAAAAATAAAAATAAAAATAAAATTAGTCGGGCATGTTGATGGGCACCTGCAGTCCCAGCTTCTCGGGAGGCTGAGGCAGGAGAATGGTGTGAACTCGGGAGGTGGAGCTTGCAGTGAGCCCAGATTGCGCCACTGCACTGCAGCCTGGGGGACAGAGTGAGACTCCATCTCAAAAAAAAAATAAAGAAATAGAAGGAATTGTTTTGTGTCTGTGTGAACTGGCTTCATTTCTTAGTTTTCCTCTAACGTTCTTGATACTTTTGAATTATCTTTTTCGTCTTTGACCATCTGTTGTCTCTGCTTCAGTGTTTTTTCTTAATTGACTGTAATTAAACTTCTCTAATTTCTATTGTCTCAGTTTATGGGCATCTCTGTATTTAATCAACAATTTCAAATGCATCAGATAAGTAGTCCAATCACTCAACTGTAAAAAAATCTTAAGGTATTTTTATCACCAGTTATTTAGTGTTATTTTTGCCTCCCGTCTTCCCATTCTAACCTGGTGGATTCAGTGATGACAACAGTCCTGTCCTCCTGTGCTCTGAGGGCTTTTGTCACCTTATGACACAGCGGCACGTGATGCCTAGAGATTATGGAATTGATCAGAGATACCACGGGAAGATAACCACTTTGCTACAAAGGAAGTGCTGCTAGACGGCACAGATTAGTCTTGGGAAAACAAAAAGAGATAAGAAAGTTCCCACCAGCAAAAGGTCAAGAATCCAACTCATTCGCACTCAACACTCAAATATCATGCAATTCATAAAAATGTCTCTGCTTAACTGCTGTTAGATTATAACTGGATAATACCAACAGTAGAAACTCTATTATATCGTCCAAGATTATAATTTAAATGCATACTGTCATTTTTTCTCTAGGGAGTTTAAGGAGCTAAGTCTTATTGTCAAGAATATAATTGTCCTTGAGTGGTGCCAAGAAATGCAGAGGGAGCCTGAGAGCTGGATTCTAGTGATTTTTTTTTTTTTTTTTTGAGATGGAGTCTCACTCTGTCGCACAGGCTGGAGTGCAGTGGTGTGATCTCGGCTTACTGTAAGCTCCACCTCCTGGGTTCAGGCCATTCTCCTGCATCAGCCTCTGCAGTACCTGGGACTGCAGGCACCCACCACCACACCTGGCTAATTTTTTTTTATTTTTAGTAGAGACGGGGTTTCATCGTGTTACCCAGGATGGTCTCGATCTCCTGACCTCATGATCCGCCTGTCTCGGTCCTGCAAAGTGCTGGGATTACAGGCTTGAGCCACCGCGCCCGGCCTCTAGTGATTGTTTACAATGAACAAAAGTTGCATTGAACATACTGGAAAAAAATAGGAAAGACATATGTATAATGTTGGCATGCACCCTGCCCAAGATGAATGAGGAGAAGAGGTTGGATTCTGGGGTATCATTTGTGAACATAACCTTAGGGCTTAAATAGCCTCCAGATCCCCACCAAATGCCTAAGCCAGTGGGAGCAAAGTTGAAGTCAGGGGAGCTTAGGGAGAGGAAGTGGCCACGTGGGAGAGGGCGTTGGGTAAAAGTAGGATCCTGTCTTGATAAATTGACTTTCACCCCTACAATTCCTAAGTCTACGTTGTTATTTATAGTAATGCCTCTTAGCATCAGCACCATACACTGCATATAAGACAAAGCGATAAAAAGCTGCATAAAAGTAAAGCATATTTTCAGAAAAAGCTCAGTCTGATTGGCCAGAATAATGGAAAAGTTCTAAGCAATTAGATAGCATTCCACCTTTGGGCAGTCATAAAAATAATTATTTCTCAAATATATATGGAGCCAAGCAGTATGGAGCAGAAGTTTATTAACTAGCAAGTCCTCTAAAACAGACATCAGGGACTTCAAGCTTTCGCCATGAATGGAGTGACCACCCGTCTCCTGTTTGAGCAGAAGGCTGGGTGTTTTCTATCCAGACAGGTTGAACCACAAAGGCTCTGAACTGAGGTATGTCCCTCTCCAAACAGAGGAAATGCGAGTGTTTCTCTCTGGGGAAATACACAACCTCTACCCCTCACAAAAAAGGCTTATGAACAGTGACATTAAAGATTCTACCACAGAAATGTCAACATATGAACAATCAAAACCTCATGTAAACATGTAAACAGAGATTTTGATCAGATTTTACTATCTCTTTTTTTTTTGAGACGAAGTCTCACTGGGTCGCCCAGGCTGGAGTGCAGTGGCCGCGATCTCGGCTCACTGCAAGCTCCGCCTCCCGGGTTCACGCCATTCTCCTGCCTCAGCCTCCCAAGTAGCTGGGACTACAGGCGCGGCCACCACGTCCGGCTAATATATATATATATTTTTTTTTGTAGTTTTAGTAGAGACGGGGTTTCACCGTGTTAGCCAGGATGGTCTCGAGCTCCTGACCTCATGATCCACCCACCTCAGCCCCAAAGTGCGGGGATTACAGGAATGAGCCACCGTGCCCAGCCTTTACTATACGTTTTCTAGAAACAAACTCTCCCATTCTTTTCTGATTGTCTAGAAACACCTTTATTTTCCTTTCACATTGGAGAGATGTTTTAATATCACATGACCTTTAAGATTAGGTGTTATTTTCTTTCACACTTTAAAGATGTTAAACCATAACATTCTGATTTCAATTTTGTTTTACTATTGAGAAGTTGATTAGTTTTATTACTGCTTTTTTTTTTTTTTTTTTCCTTTGTGAAAGGAGAGGCTTATTTCTGGCTGCTTCTATTATTTTCTCTTTGATTTTGATTTCACCAGCTTTACCAAGATTCACCATTGATGTGGTTGTCTTTGTATTCATTCCGCCTGAGAGTCATTGAGATTTTCCTTCTGTCGTTTGATGTTTTATTTTCTAATAAGTTTTAGGAAGTTCTAGTCAAATGACTGGATGGTAAAGGAGTGGCATAATCAATTGCTAGAGATTATTTTGGTTTTAAAGTAAATGAAAAGAAAAGTATGAAAATATTGATAAATTATTAAAGTAAAAATTAAAAGATCTGGGTTCTACATCCAGTTTGTCATCAGGTAGTTAGTTATATGGGGGTGAGTATTTAAGCTTTTTGTATTACCTTGCTTGATTTCTAAAATCAAACATTGATTGCATGATTGTTAGTCTTTCTGCCAGTTCTAATGTTTTATAATTTTTTCTTGTAAATTAATAATGAAGGGGCATAAGTTCTCTTGAAAAGTTGGCATCATACTGACTTTAAAAAATATGCCTCAGGAAATGCTATCATAAGAGATAGTGGAATTCATTTGTCTATTTTTGTCTCAGCATTTTTTCAGTAGAAAGAATTTGTGATTATTTAGTTTATATCATTATTAAAGCTGGGGAAAGGATTATACTAACAACTCAAGTGACCTTCAGGTTCTCAGACCCTAAGAACCCAATACAATAAAATGTTTGTGCTTGACTTTTTAAAATATTGCACCACATTTTCAATAAATAAGCAGTAAAACTGCCTGTGGCCCCTGAGAAAGATTACCATCTTATTAGAAAATCTTAGGTTCTTAATTACCATATTCTCGAGTGTGCTAGTGTGCAACCATTTGTCTGTTCTAGTTACAACATTTGGTCTAAAAGCACTGCATCAAAACGATAATGCTTCACATACTTTTGAATTATAACCTTAGTCTATAATAATTGGCTATTTGTTTCCCACTCACTTGATTAGCTGTTCTTTAGCATTTTTCTCCTGTTTACTGCCTCACTAATCTGTCTGAATCTATAAACCCTAATCAAAATACCAAGCACTTTGAATGTTAAAAAAAAATACAAAATATGGCCTGTTTTGCATGCTAAATATATCTCAACTGGAAACATTAGGTATGTGATCTAGATAAATTATTCCAGAACTGAAAGTAAAGATATTATACCGGCCTCTGGAAATTACCAACCACCAAGCTAAAGTTACAGTAGTTCCAAACCATCATTCTCAAAATGAAGAAATCATAAATCACTTTTACATTCTTTAGTTCATCTAGAATCATGTGACTTTATGTTTGAGACTGACTTCTGACATAATCTAGTCCAAAATCTTTATCGTGTAAATGAAGACCTAAGTCTGTAACTGACTTTCCCTAGACAGCACAATTAGTTGGTGATAGCACCAAGGATTAAAATTTAAGTAATCTGATTACTAGTGTAATAACCCTGCTACTTCACAATGTTGCCAAAGTAACTTCCATGAAGTAAACATCAGTTTCCCCTATTACTGTATTTTATTGACATCAAAGACTCCATCAGTTGTCAGATGTATTATTACTTCATGTACACTAAAGAACATTCCTGGCAAGGTTTGACGTGATATCTTAATAATAAATCTACATAATTTAGTCGTTTAAGATTCATGTGTTCTTACATTTCTTTTGTCTCTTTCAAGACATCTAGCAATCTCTCCCACCATTAGTTGCATTGTACCTGAATCAGTAACCTAGCATAGCTTAATCTACTTGTGGGAATCCTGCTATCTTAGGTCTTCTAAAACACTTGGTTTTTGTTCCAAAAGAAAAAAAACAGAATGGAGTTCATTCTTCAGATGCTAAATATTTGTTTCAAAAATATCAAATGCATGCATCACCTCTGTGTTCCAGTAACTTTCTGCAAAGACAACATTTTTGTTTGTTTTCATGCTGAACCATGGTGTAACCTGTTTTGAAGATATCTTGTACTACAGTTGAGCCCAACACTTGTAGTATTAACCATGCACATCATCAACTGAAGTGACAATGTGCCATGGCTGCTACTTGGCCAACAGCAATGTATCAAATATTAGATTTAACCAGATGTCAGAGTGGTGACTTAGAACTGATGAAATACTATTTAAACCACCTCATCCATCATTTTATGTAGTTAAAGTTTACATTGTTGTCCATAACATGAATATCTTCTTCTCTTCAAGAGTGAAAGGCATAAATAATGGCATCTCAAACTTTTGCAGAATAAAGATCGTGAATAACTCAAAGAAGGTCAGTTTTTTTTGTTTTTGTTTTTTTGTTTTGTTTTGTTTTGAGATGGAGTCTTGCTCTGTTGCCCAAGCTGGAGTGCAGTGATGCGATCTCCTCAAACTCTACCTCCTGGGTTCACGCCATTCTCCTGCCTCAGCCTCCTGAGGAGCTGCGACTACAGGCACCCGCCACCACTCCCGGCTAATTTTTTTGTATTTTTAGTAGACACGGGGTTTCACCGTGTTAGCCAGGATGGTCTCGATCTCCTGACCTCATGATCCGCCAGCCTCGGTCTCCCAAAGTGCTGGGATTGCAGGCCTGAGCCACCGCGTCCAACCCAAGGTCAGTTCTTTACCCTTGGCATTCACTAAAGTCCAGAGATGATGACGTTCAGTATACACTTAACGATAGGGAAGATGAAAGACTAGGAAGAGAGAGAAGGCGTAAATCCCGTGTGTGTGTCTGTGTGTGGCTCTCCCTAAACTCTTCCCATTTATTCCGGGAAAAGTGTCCTGAATTCTTCAATTTACATACACTTCTCATACTCTGACCCTGAGGTCAGAACAGGAGCCAGCATCTTTTCCCATGAAGCCAACTCCACACTTACACAGTTAATTGATTTAATGATGCCACCTGACCAGGGCTGGTCCAATCATTGTACCTAATTCTTTAGCTACAATGACTGGTCTAGCTTTGAGCATATGACCCAATCCAATCCAATTTGAAACTTCCCCAGGGTTTTACAAAATGAAGCTAAAAGCTGGAATTTTTTTCCTTTCTCCTTAGATAGGTATGAGGATATAAGTACTGATAATGTCTGAAATCATGCTTTTAACCTTGTCAAAAAACAGTCTGAGATAATTTGTTCGGAACGTAACAGAAAATGAGAGGTAGAATCTCAACTGTTCTAATTTTCTCTTCCCCCTGATTGAGGCATTCCGTAGTTTATGTGAGCCAAACAATTCCCTGTGTTGCTTAAGTACATTCAAGTTGAATGTCTTGCATTTACCACCAAAAGCGCTCTGGCTAATACAGTTATTGAAAAAAAAAATGTGCTTAGCAAATGTTTATGATTAAGGGTAATATAGCGATAATTATTTTGTGTGACAGCAAATGACACTTAATCACATCAAGTAAGAGCCCAATAGGATTCGTAGATGTGAATAAAACACCATTGAGGTTGATTCTTTTTCCTCTTAATTTTATTCTGCTTTCGTTCTCATCTGCAAATAATGGATCCTAATATCTAGTCCACAGTGAAGGTATTAACCAAGCATGTTTTAGGAGGAAGAGCCTATGGCACGCATCACATACCTTCTGAACATTGTCACGTCCTGAGCATCGCTCTGGAGTTAGATGTCCCAACCCGCGGGACAGTTGACCGGGCCCTGGAAGGGGGAGTGGGAATGGAGGAGACAAGAAAACACGAGAAATGGAGACAAGACAAATAGCCTGATCAAGTCTCCTTTAATAATGGTGGTGCGATGCCTTATATAGGCTGGCAGGGGAAGAGGTTGGGCCAGGGCGGTGACGGAGGCGGGTCTTCTCAAATTACAATTGCGCATGCACCGTGCGTTTGTAATTTTCCCAGGCCCGGGATCGCACCTGCCCCCTAGGCTGCATATCTTTCTGGGCACGAAAAGGTCGGCGCACGCGGGAAAGGTTTGGGAGCACGGGAAAGGTTTGGGCGCCCACGGGAAAGGTTTAGGCATGCGCGGGAACAGTTTATAATGAAGAACCCGGAAATGTGCCATTTTGTCTCCCCTTTGCGGAGATCAAGCAACAGAGGTCGGCTAACTCCGGGCCTTATG
>NW_022324311.1:0-1543 GCF_002776525.5 Piliocolobus tephrosceles
GTACTTTATATGTATGTGTGTCCGTGTGTGTGTCTATGTGTACTTCCCGAGCTGTCTTCATTACCCAGTTTCTATGCAAGATCTGTGATTTTGGCCTATATTTTTCATCTTCAAATACAGTACAAAAATTACCAGTATTACCTTAACTGAGATACGGAGCCTATAAAAATGGAAAATCCATAGCATGCTTGATGATTAATGAAGCAGACTATATTATCCAACATTCCAAAAAGAAAAAATAATCACAATGATTTCTCTATTTGGGAAAAACATTTCTCTTCTTCTACGTTATTGTTAAGATTTTTTTTCTTAAACAAGAAACATGTCTAATATCTGTAAAAAGGCAAAGCTTTTGGGTCAGGCGCAGTGGCTCACGCCTGTAATCCCATCACTTTGGGAGGCCGAGGCAGGTGGATCACGGAGTCAGGAGATCAAGGCCATCCTGGCTAAAACGGTGAAACCCCATCTCTAGTAAAAATACAAAAAATTAGCCAGGCGTGGTGGCAGACGCCTGTAGTCCCAGCTACTTGGGAGGCTGAGGCAGGAGAATGGCATGAAACCTGGAGGCAGAGCTTGCAGTGAGCCAAGATCATGCCACTGCACTCCAGCCTGGGCAACAGAGCAAGGCTCTGTCTCAAATAAATAAATTCATAATTGTTCACTGTACCAGTTGTTCACAAAAATGAACCAACATGTCCATTAACAGGGAACTATTTAAATTAATCAAGTTCATTTACACGATGTAATACCATACAACTATTTAAAAGCACCTGGTAAACCAACACACACTGAGATGGAATAATGCTGTTAAAAACAGCAAGTAGTAGAACACTGTGTTGCCTACGACACCATTTTTATTCAACATTTAAACAAATTTATAACAGCAATTATATGAGCAGTGAGAATGGGGTTTATGAGACTTTTCATTTTTATGTGCTTCTATTTTTGTTATGCTTCTGTATATACATCCATTTATTATGGAGTATTATTTTTGAAAAACACAAATGGGCTGAAGGGGAGGCCTGCCCCTCCACACCTGTGGGTGCTTCTCGCTAGGTGGAAACGAGAGACTTGAGAAAAGAAATAAAGACACAGAGACAAAGTATAGAGAGAGAAAAGCAGGGCCCCAGGGGGCCAGTGCTGTGCTTTCAGAGGACCCACACTGGCACCGGTCTCTGAGTTCCCTCAGTATTTATTGCCAAAAAGATAAGGGAGTAAATCAGCAGTAAGGCTTACAGATACACGGAGCTGTTGCATTTTCCCAGTATCGGGCAGGAGACAGATGTTTTTCTTTTACTGAGATTTAAAGGAATGGTACTGACCTTCAAACCAAGCAGGCTTTGAACATTTATCTAACAAAGCACATTCCTTACAGCCCAGAATCCTTTCAACTTTAATTAGCACAGCAATGTTTCTAGCAAGGACAAGATTGGGGGTAGAGTCACAGATTAACAGCATCTCAAATACAGAGCCGAATGAAGTCTCTTAAACTTACTTCTATCTATAACAACACAGCAACAGGCTAACCTATTTTTTCCCTACA
>NW_022324312.1:0-1561 GCF_002776525.5 Piliocolobus tephrosceles
TGATGCCTGAAATGAATTGTGTAACTCTTTGATATGAATTAAAACATCACAAAACGGTTTCTCAGAAAATTTCTTTCTACTTTTTATCTGAGGATATTTCTTTTGTAACAATAGGCTTCAATGCGATGAAAATCATCCCTTCTTAGATTCCCCAAAAACAGTGCTACCAAACTGCTTCATGAAAATAATGGTTTAACTCAGTGAGCTGAATTCACACACCACAAAGCTGTTTCTCAGAAAGCTTCTTTCTAGTTTTTTTGTAAGGATATTTCCTTTATCAAAATAGGCCTCAATGCACTCCCGAATACACCACTGAAGATTTCAGGAAAAAAATGTTAACAAACTTCTCAATGAAAGGAATGGTGTAACACTGTGAGATGAATTCACACATCACAAAGAAGTTTCACAGAAATCTTTTTTTGGTTTTTATCTGAGGATATTTCCTTTGTCACCGTAGGCCTCAATGCACTCCCAAATATCTTATTGCAGATCCCATGAAAACAGTGTTATCAGACCGCTCAATGAAAAGAACAGTGTAATTCTGTAAGATGAATTCACTCATCACAAAGCAGTTTTTTCTCAGAATGTTTCTTTCTAGTTTTTATATAAGGATATTTCCTTTTTCAGTATAGGCCTCAGTGCACTCCCAAATATCCCTTTGCAGATTCCATAAAAACCGTGTTAGCAAACTGCTCCATGAAAAGAAAAGTGTAACTCTGTGAGATAAATTAACACATCACAAAGAATATCTAAGAAAGCTTCTTTCTGGTTTTTGTCTAAGGATATTTCCTTTTTCAAAATAGGCCTCAATGCACTCCCGAATACACCATTGCAGATTTCAGGAAAGAAGTGTTAGCAGACTTCTCAATGAAAGGAATGGTGTAACACTGTGAGATGAATTCACAGGTCACAGACAAGTTTCACAGAAATCTTCCTTTGGTATTTATCTGAGGATATTTCCTTTGTCACCATAGGCTTCATTGCAATAGAAAGTAACCCTTCCCTGATTCCCCAAAAACAGTGCTACAAAACTGATCCATGAAAAGAATTATGTAACACTCTGAAATGAATTAAGACATCACAAAGCAGTTTCTCAGAAAGCTCCTTTCTAGTTTTTGTCTGAGGATATTTCCTTTGCCACTAGAGGCTTCAATGCAATCCAAAATATCCCTTCTCAGATTCCCCCAAAAGAATGCTAACAAACAGCATCATCAAAATAAAGGTGTAACTCTGTGAGATGAATTCACACATCACAAGCAGTTTCACAGAAAGCTTATTTTTTCTTTTGTCTGAGAATATTTCCCTTGCCACCAAAGGCTTCAATATACTCCGAAATATCCTTTTGCAGATAGCATGGAAACAGTGTTAGCAAACTGCTCCATGAAAAGAGTGCTGTAACTCTGTGAGATGAATTCACACATCACAAAGCAGTTTCCCAGAAAGCTTCCCTCTAGTTTTTACCTGGGGACATTTCCTTTTTCATCATAGGTCTCAACTCGCTTCCCAATATCACTTTGTAGATGCCACGAAAACAGTGTTAGCAAGTAGCTCCATGAAAAGA
>NW_022324313.1:0-2901 GCF_002776525.5 Piliocolobus tephrosceles
CGGGACAACGAGTCACAATGAGTAATTTACTGGTTAGCTGTGATAGCAGTGATCACCGTTGCCATGAGTATTCCTTCAATAAGGGCTGACCCAGAGAGCAATTATACTTATTGGGCATATTTATCAATCTTGGCTGGCAATAGTGCCTGGATGTAATCACGCTATGACACACTTACACATGCTTTTCTGATCTCAGTATTTACCATGATAAATCTGCTCCTATAATTGAGGCATACCACCCTCAAAAACCTATTTTTTTGTTTGTTTGTTTTTTGTTTTTTTTTTGAGACGAAATCTTGCTCTGTCGCCCAGGCTGCAGTGCAGTGGCCAGATCTCAGCTCACTGCCAGCTCCACCTCCCGGGTTCACGCCATTCTCCTGCCTCAGCCTCCCAAGTAGCTGGGACTACAGGCGCCCACCACCTCGCCCGGCTAGTTTTTTGTATTTTTTTAGTAGAGACGGGGTTTCACCGTGTTAGCCAGGATGGTCTCGATCTCCTGACCTCGTGATCTGCCCGCCTCGGCCTCCCAAAGTGCTGGGATTACAGGCATGAGCCACCGCGCCCAGCCCAAAAACCTATTTGTAAACAGAATTGGTCCTGACCAGAAATAATGAATGTGTTTGTCTGGGAAGATTGCATTGCAAAACAGAGTTGTTGCACAATGATTCCTATGGAATCATTATTGATTGGTCCCCTAAGGGGATGTTTAGCTTGAAGTGCACCTCTCAGTCTGCATGCCATGGCCACACTATGTTCAGCTGGTCTAAACAAAATGGTCAGATAGTAGAAATGGTAAGAAATACGGCAAGAGTTCCTATTATCTGGAAACATGGCAGTATAGTGGCACCTCAACCTCAAATGATATGGCCCGCTCTAGGAGCTAAACATAAGGATTTGTGGAAACTATTAATGGCTCATAATAAGATCAAAATTTGGGAAAGAATAAAAAATCATCTAGAAGGACACTCTACAAACTTGTCTTTGGATATTGCAAAATTAAAAGAAGAAATATTTAAAGCATTCCAGGTACACCTGACTGTAATGCCAGGAACTGGAGTGCTTGAAGGAGCTGCAGACAGATTAGCAGCTAGTAACCCATTAAAATGGATAACAACACTTGGAAGCCTTGTGATTTCAATGATGATTGTGCTTTTAATCTGTGTTGTTTGTCTTTGTATAGTCTGCAGATGCAGATCCCAACTCCTGCAAGAAGTAGCTCACTGTGATAAAGCCACCTTTGCTTTTATTGTGTTGCAAAAACAAAAAGGGGGAATATGTTGGGAACAGGCCCCCAAATATGGCCATAAACTGGTCCCAAAACTGGCCATAAGCAAAATCTCTGCAGCACTGTGGCATGCTTGTGATGGCTATGACATCCACGCTGAAGGTTGTGAGTTTATCGGAATGAGGGCAATGTGAGGTTTACCGGAACACCTGGCCCACCCAGGGTGGAAAACTGCTTCAGGTGTTCCTAAACCACAAACAATAGCATGAGCGATCTGTGACTTAGGGACATATTCCTGCTGCAGATAACTAGCCAGAGCCCATCCCTTTGTTTCGGCCCATCCCTTTGTTTCCCATAAGGAACACTTTTAATCTATAATCTATAGAAACAGTGCTTATCTCTTGCTTGCTGTCAATAAATATGTGGATCAAACTCTGTTCAGGGCTATCAGCTCTGAAGGCTGTCAGCCCCCTGATTTTTCCACTCTGCACTGTATATTTCTGTGTGTGTGTCTTTAATTCCTCTAGTGCTACTGGGTTAGGGTCTCCACAACTGAGCTGGTCTTGGCACTTCTCCACTTTCCTTGGAAGGTAGAAACTTCTGTCCAAAGGAGGCTACAGTAAGCATCAAATGGAGGAAGCTAGAGTACCAGGAAGCAGGGAGGATAATTTTGAGTCATCTTATCAGAGCCTGTGTTACAATAAAAAATTTATCTGATCTTTGTCCTAAGTTCCTTCCTTATAACTTTTGGAATTTCTTGAGTGATAGGAGTGTCTTTGTTATGCTAATAAGGTGGTTCATAATGGATCAATACAAAACTTCAAAATAGGGGCTGGTCACAAGATTAAATATATGACCACAGGAACTGTGGGACACCTTGTATACACAGTTGAATCTAGTATTGTTATTATTTATTTTATTTTTTTTTTTTTTTGAGAAGGAGTCTGGCTTTGTCCCCCTGGCTGGAGTGCAGTGGCACAATCTCGGCTCACTGCAAGCTCTGTCTCCCAGGTTCCTGCCATTCTCCTGCCTCAGCCTCCCAAGTAGCTGGGACTACAAGCGCCCGCCATGGCGCCCGGCTAATTTTTTGTATTTTTAGTAGAGACGGGGTTTCACCATGGACTCGATCTCCTGACCTTGTGATCCGCCCGCCTTGGCCTCCCAAAGTGCTGGGATTACAGGCGTGAGCCACTGCACCTGGCCGAATCTAGTATTATTGACTTTAAATTTTTTGAGACTGCCTAAAGGCCAGATGATATCAGCAGCTGAATAGCATCTACAGAAACCAGCTGCAAAGACAGAAGCAGAACGACTGGTTTGGTGGAGAGATCCAATAACAAAAAGGTGGGAAATAGGTAAAATAACTTGGGGTTGAGGTTATGCTTGTGTTTCTCCAGGCCAAAACCAGCAGCCGATTTGGATACCATCAAAACACCTGAAACCTTATCATAAGCCAGATGCCAAGGAAGAGATTCCAGGAGGATCCTGAGGACCCCCCGGTTGCAGCCATGTTGAGACTGACCCTGAGGAGGACCCCAACTGTGACAAGCCACACCCGTCAAACACAGCCACCTACCTGGGGACAGATCAAGAAGCTATCACAGACAGTGGAAGAAAACCTGAGGAAAGCGGGACAACGAGTCACAATGAGTAATTTACTGGTTAGCTGTGATAGC